>NW_022589757.1:7623233-7686827 GCF_004348235.1 Phoca vitulina
CCCCCCGTGCTGCTGGGCGGTGGGAGCCCTGGCCCCCCGTGCTGCTCCGGTCTTTAGGAGTGCCGTGTTCTAACACGTTTGAGTGTTCAAATTCAGATCTTGTTTGCTTGGAATGCTTCTGTCCTGCTGACTCTGTCTTCCCCTTTGCATGGTGAGTGCTTTACGATGAACTGTAACTGGAGCGTTGGTTTTCAACATGAGACTAATCCAGGGTGGTGACCCGCCAGGGTCCGTAGTTCTTGCTTTGGGGGTCAGAAGGGGGCAGAAAAGTGTGCCTTGGAATCCTGCATGGCATCATGAATGCTGCTTCTCTTCTTACTGTGGTTTTTTTTCCCCCTCCCCTGCTTTTTCTACCTTGGTGTGCCGGGATCAGATCCTGCTTATCTTCCACTTCTTAAGGAAGGCTGACATAGAGGACACACTGGGACTGTAACAGGGCTGGGGTCCTCTTCCACTCCCACTAGACACATGGTAACTAATCCCATTGCTGTTAACATTGATGTGTATGTATTCAGCCCATCCTCCTTGTCGACAACTAACCAGCTAGCTCTGAGCTAACCCAACAGTTATTATAGTTTGTCCATAAATACGTCCTGTGTTTGCATTGGCAACTTGTTGAGCATACCATCCCAGGGAAATTGGGTTGTCAGGTTTCCTGGAGGTTTTATGATCATCTGAATATATATGTTCTTCACGTAGAGTGGCTTTGTGTGTGTGTGTGTGTTTTAGTGTTCTTGTGTTCTTTCATATGTGAATTATGTTATTGGTGGTTGAGACCCTCTTTGTGTTAGATACTCAGACCATTTTGGTTTGGGATACAGAGCTCATAGAGCTTCCTGTTTCAGAGAAGACACAGTTCACAGAACACACAGTTTGCTTTGTTCTTAGTAACCACACTTGAATGTGGACCTCCCCAAACCTCTAAGATTTTCTTTAAAAATGCATCATAAAGGATTTAAGCTCTGACAAGTACCATTAGAGAATCCCCGAAGAGTTACCTCCTGGCATGCACTTTCCCTTCTTTATTTATGAGATAATGCTTGTTGTGAAAGATGCCCAGAGCCCTGACAAAGTTCAGCGTTTGTGATGTGACATTCCACAGTTTCTTATCATTCGTCACTTCCTGGGTTTTCTTTGGTTGGGTTGTAGTATTAGTGGGGAAACTGAATATGGGGAGCTAAGGAATGGAAGGGATGAGATGAGCCAAGGCGACAAGCCTGGATGTGGATCTGTAATTTTTGAAATACATTCAGCAGAGGTTTGCCTTGGATTGATATTATGAAGGCTTAGCTTCTTTAAGCATTAATCCCAGAGGAGGAGTGGTAGCAGGGGGAAAACACAAAGCAGCAAACCAAGGTTGCACTACATTGGTTTCTATCCACACACAGTAGGTTCATTGACTTGAAAGAAATAGTGTCAGGGATGAAAAATAGCCTCAAGATCTGTGACCATTTTGATACTCATTGTTCTGTTGTGTTTTGTTTTATCTGCTTCTTCATCTTGTCATCACTTCCATATCTGTATTTTTTTTCCATTAATTTTATTTTATTTTTTTTTTACATTTGTTCTCCAAACTGCCAACTCATCAGCTGCAGTACATCAGAGAGTGTGTCACCAGTTAAGCAGGCCCCACGGAAGTCCCCCTCCGACACAGAGGGTCTAGTAAAGAGCCTGCCTTCTGGATCCCACCAGGTAACGGCTGATTGCAGTTCTGCCCACTGTTCTGTACTCTGTAGTTTGGTGCTCTGTCACTTTCCTGATGCAGGAAACAATACTGAGCCATGAGACAGGAAAGAGAGCGAGAGAGGAAGAGGGGGAATAAGAGCTGGCTTAGGAGGGCCACAAGAAAATATGTGGAGAAGAATCCGACCCGAGTAAAGGTTTCCACCAAAGCACCACTAACGGATTGTTTACTAATAATGCCGCTCCTCTCGGCCAAATGAAATTAGGAAATGGCCTTGTCTGATGTAATTCCTTAATTGCTTAAGGAAAGAAATCTAGGGAACTAGATTATGTTTTTTTTTTTAAAGATTTTATTTATTTATTTGAGAGAGACAGAATGAGAGACAGAGAGCATGAGAGGGAGGAGGGTCAGAGGGAGAAGCAGACTCCCCGCCGAGCAGGGAGCCCGATGCGGGACTCGATCCCAGGACTCCAGGATCATGACCTGAGCCGAAGGCAGTCGCTTAACCAACTGAGCCACCCAGGCACCCCTAGATTATGTTTTGAGGTGCTCTGTAAGACAAGGAATTGGCAGGAAAAAGTTGATATTCTTGGTATTGAAAATAAAGTAGAAAAAATATTTTGTATGAGTTCTTTAGAAGAATTTGAAAGTAAACACGTATCCGAATAATTGGTAGGCTTGATGAACGAGGAAGGGCATTGATTTCTACTTCTCATAGAAAGTACAGAAGAGAAATAACTTTTATTTGGAACTCAGCATAGGATCTAGCATCGTGGTTAATACTGTGTTTCCGCTGTGTTGTTGGAACTCTAATTGTGGCATGGCAGAAATTCCAGAGCTTAGTACCGACTGTCCTTCTGGGGTAGAAAGCATTCTAAGGAATTTGGCCAATGACAGCTTTTCCCTGAGGTGTTTTGGAGCTCACATAGATTTAAAAGGAAGAAAGAAAAGAATAACAGTGACCTGTGGAAGTGGTACTCAGGGCCTTATTCCACAGCTGTTAATATGGAGTGAGGATGCGGAGGCATTGTGATGTAAAATCACTAAAAGCACACACCCAGCAAATCGCAGAATTGGGTCTAGAACTCAAGTTCTAGCACATTCTCTGTCCTGTCATAGCATCAGGGCTCATAACTAATTCCTAGTCCTCATGACTAATTCCTAGTCTATCTGTCTCTCTCAGATAACATAGTGTATCTCAGATACCTCAGTTCACTAATTCGGGTTGCAAATGGGAATAGGGTTATAAATAAAGGCTTGAGAGTTAGGCATAACATGTGAATCTGAAGAAGGCTTGGAAAGTTTTTCTTCTGCTTTGAAGCGCTATGGGAGTTGTTCACCTGTTGAAAACAGATAAGGAGGGGGATAAAAAGATAGAATGGTTTTTGGACACTGGAAAATGAAACAGCACAGTGTGGTACTGTGATCCCTGAGAGAAAGGACACAAATAAGAGGAGCCCTGTGACTGTCTGAGCTTACTGCCTTGAGGCAGTTTCCAGACTGCAGTGCTGGGAGGGGCAGCACAGACGGAGCTCAGTTGTCCCACTGAATTGAGGGGCAGAAGTCAGTGTTTGGGGAGATCAAGGTGTCTAGGATTTATGAGGCAAAGTACCAGAGAAGAAGAAACTACACAGAAAAAAAGAGATGTGCAGTGGTGGGGCTCCCTTGAGCCTTTTCTGAGTAGAGATTTTTGCACGCATGGGAGAAAACACCCTCCAACCAGAGAAAGAATCACCTGAAAAGCAGTAGGTTATATGATACCAGTCAGGGCTGGGAATTGTTTGTGTTCCTAAAGGCCAGAGTACATAGACCTCGTGATACACAGAGTATTGGTTGCAGTCCTGAGAATGGTCATGCCTCAGTAGTAGGGCTAATTAGCACCAGGATATGGACACCGTGGACCCACCATAACAAAGCTTAAAAGGAGGCCTTTAAAGAATCAGACTAAATTGAAAGCATTTTAGCTGCATGCCAGAACAAAATCCAACACTCTTTATAAGAATACAACAAAATCCAGCACCCAACAATGTAAAGTTTACAATGTCTAGCACCAATCAAAAATTACCACACATACAGAAAAGCAGGAAAATAATAACAAAACCAGGGGAAAAGTCAATCAATAGAAACCCAGAAATGACAGACAATGGACATAGAACCAGGACTTTTAAACAAGTATGAAAACTTTTTAAGTTACCTTAAAGGGAACCTTGACATAATGAGACACATATAAAAAAGACCAGAATGCGGGGGGTGGTGGTGGACAACATTGGATGGCATAATCCACAGAAGAAAATATCAGTAAGCTCAAAGACACAGCAATAGAAACTACCCAAAATGAAGCACGAAGAGAAGGGCAGACTAGAGAAGATGGGCAATATCTGATTAGAGTCGGAAAAGGGAAGGAAAAGAAGGGAGTAAGAAAAAAAAATTAAAGAAATAAGAGCCAAACGCTTTACATTCTTTTAACTATTTCTTCTGGTATTTATCTTCATGTTTCTAAACAACTTTATTATATTACTACTTCTAGATACTTCAGTTTTAGATATTATCTACCAACTCCATAGTATGGAAAATGAGAATATACGTTTCTTTTTCTTCCAGCCTTTCTTCCCAACACACATTCTGTACACATACATACACACAGGCCTCTTCCCAATGTGCTTATGTCACTGGATTTAGGTATATTTCAAAGTTGTGTGTAGCTTTTTTTTTCCCACCATTGTACCACATATATTTGTTTCCTTTTGTAATTTTTTGTTTTTCATGGAGCCAATATTTGCCTTGTTTTTTTATTACATAGTACTTATTTGTTTATTTAAAAGATTTTATTTATTTATTTGAGAGAGAGAGAGCACGGACAGGGGGAGAGGCAGAGGGAGAGGGAGAAGCAGGCTCCCCACTGAGCAGGGAGCTCAATGTGGGGCTCAGTCCCAAGACCTGATCATGACCTGAGCCGAAGGCAGACGCTTTGATTGAGCCACCCAGGTGCCCCTTTTTTAATAATTTTCAAAAAGCTATTTCTTACTCTCTAATTATAATATCCTGTACTTGTTTTCATGAATGTGTTTTTCTTCTCGCTGAGCATATAATTTTTTCTTAGGTTTTATGTGATTTTTTTATTTAATGTTTTCTTCTGTCACTTGATTTTGCTGTTTCTTTTCAATTACCTTTTTCTCTTATAATGACCCTTGATATGTAAGGTACTCAAATCTGCTCAGAAGCTCTTTGTGCAGAGATAGAGCTTCCTGGGTAGTGGGCTTCACAGTTGGTATGAAGTGCTGGCTGTCTTCCATTGGGGGACCTCTAAGTATCAGTTGCTGAGAGTCTTTTTTTCTTGGGTTCGTCACTTTGTCCAGAAAGAAACCCCTGCTTGGGAGCTGAGCAGAGGAAGGAGAGCTGAAGGCTCACTGTTCTAGAAGCAGACTTGCCCACCCCGTTTGGAGTGCCGACACCTTCCCCTGCCATGCCTGCTATCCCTGAATCAGTGATGGCTCACTTGCTGCGAGTGAACCCCCAGGGTTCTGCCCAGGCCGAACTCAATGGCATTTTCTAGAGGTTGGTGAGAAGTAATCCAGCCATTGTGTTGATCTGTATTGGCATTTTTCAGCATCCGCAAGATAACACGAGATTAGCTTTGGGAGTAAAATTGTGGCGTTCCTCACAGTTGGTTCCTGGGTGATTTCCTTTTTGCTCAGGGCAGACCCCTGAAGGCCTCTTCCGTCTCCATCAGGTTGTAAATCAGGGTTTCTGTTCGGGTGGCATGTACCTGAGTACCTTTGTCTGACTCAGTTACTCTTATCAAGTCATACAGTACCTTTTATTTTACAGTTGTACTTGTTAAAACTCGTTTCTGCCTTACCTGTTTCTGGAACTTACAAATCCTTTGCCAGTTAACGCAAGGCTTAGAAGTAGATCATGTGATTTCCTAGCAGACTTCTCTTCTCGCTTTTGTTTTATTTGGCTTTGCATTTAGTGGCCATGTCAACTTAAAACACGGACTGCTCTCCTAAGGTTAAAACATTTGCTTCATTCACACCATAAAATTCCCAAATGCTGTAGAGCATTAGCAGGTGATCCTAGTGTGTGCTTTTTTTTTTTTCTTAAAGATTTATTTATTCATTTTAGAGAGGGGGGGGGGGGGGGGGGGGGGGGGGGGTGCCCAGAGGGAGAGAATCTCCAGCCAGACTCCCCGCTGATCGCAGAGCCTAACGCGGGGCTCGAGCTCACAACCCCGAGATCATGACCTGAGCTAAAATCAAACGTGATGCTCAGTTGACTGAGCCACCCAGGAGCCCCTGGTGAGTGCATTTATTCACCGCCACTCACATGCCATCATCAGTTTGCATAGCGACGCCCCTCTGGCCGAGCACCGGAGTACTGGATGGATGTTGTCGTCGCCAGAATCCTTATGCTATACTCTCTCTTCAGTTTAACGGAGGCTGCAAAGGTTTTCATGGTTTAGGAAAACTTACTTGACCTCCTATGTTCATCTTATTAGGGAATTTATGAGATTCATTGCCCTTTGTAAATTGAATGCAACCAAACATAAGGATTCTCTTAAGAATCTAATCATTCCTTAAACCTAACCAAAGAGGTAAAGGATCTATACTCTAGGAACTACAAAACACTCATGAAAGAAATTGAAGAAGACACAAAAAGATGGAAAAACACTCCATGCTCATGGATCAGAAGAATAAACATTGTTAAAATGTCTATGCTACCCAGAGCAATCTATACCTTCAATGCCATCCCGATCAAAATTCCAATGACATTTTTCAAAGTGCTGGAAAAAACAATCCTAAAATTTGTATGGAATCAGAAAAGACCCCGAATCACCAAGGAAATGTTGAAAAAGAAAAACAAAGGTGGAGGCATCACGTTGCCCGATTTCAAGCTATATTACAAAGCTGTGATCACCAAGACAGCATGGTACTGGCACAAAAACAGACATAAAGACCAATGGAACAGAATAGAGAACCCAGGTATGGACCCTCAACTCTATGGTCAAATAATCTTTGACAAAGCAGGAAAAAATATGCAATAGAAAAACAGTCTCTTCAATAAATGGTGCTGGGAAAATTGGACAGCCACATGCAGAAGAATGAAACTGGACCTTTCTCTCACACCACACACAAAGATAAACTCAAAGTGGATGAAAGACCTCAGTGTGAGACAGGAATCCATCCAAATCCTAGAGGAGAACAGAGGCAGTAACCTCTTTGACATCACCCACAGCAGCTTCTTTCAAGAGACATCTCCAAAAGCTAGTGAAACAAAAGCAAAAATGAACTTTTGGGACTTCATCAAGATAAAAAGCTTCTGCACAGCAAAGGAAACAGTCAACAAAACAAAGAGGCAACCCACAGAATGGGAGAAGATATTTGCAAGTGACACTACAGATAAAGGGCTGGTATGCAAGATCTATAAAGAACTTCTCAAACTCAACACCCAAAAAACAAATAATCAAGTCAAAAAGTGGGCAGAAGATATGAAAGGACACTTCTCTGAAGAAGACATACAAATGGCTAACAGACACATGAAAAAATGTTCATCATCATTAGCCATCAGGGAAATCCAAATCAAAACCACACTGAGATACCACCTTACACCAGTTAGAATGGCAAAAATGGACAGGGAAAGAAACAATGTTGGAGAGGTTGTGGAGAAAGGGGACCCCTCTTACACTGTTGGTGGGAATGCAAGTTGGTACAGCCACTTTGGAAAACAGTGTGGCGGTTCCTCAAAAATTTAAAAATAGAGCTACCCTATGACCCAACAATTGCACTCCTGGGTATTTACCCCAAAGACACAGATGTAGTGAAAAGAAGGCCATATGCACCCCAATGTTCATAGCAACAATGTCCGCAATAGCCAAACTGTGGAAAGAGCCGAGATGCCCTTCAACAGATGAATGGATAAAGAAGATGTGGTCCATATATACAATGGAATATGACTCAGCCATCATAAAGGATGAATACCCAACTTTTACATCAACATGGATGGGACTGGTGGAGATTATGCTAAGTGAAATAAGTCAAGCAGAGAAAGTCAATTATCATATGGTTTCACTTATTTGTGGAACATACGGAATAGCATGGAGGACGTTAGGAGAAGGAAGGGAAAAATGGGGGGGGGAATTGGAGGGAGAAATGAACCATGAGAGACTATGGACTCTGAGAAACAAACAGGGTTTTAGAGGGGAGGGGGGTGGGGGGATGGGTTAGCCTGGTGATGGGTATTAAGGAGGGCACGTACTGCAGGGAGCACTGGGTGTTATATGAAAACAATGGATCATGGATCACCACATCCAAAAACCAATGATGTACTGTACGGTGACTAACATAACATAATAAAATTAAAAAAAAAAAAATCTAATCATTCCTCTGTATGTTTTGTTTTGATCACTTCCACACACATGTGGGTGCTTACTATACGGGTAGTGTGGCTGAACTCGGGAAATGCAGGGATGATGAGCACCCAGACCCTGCCCTCAAAAACCTTAGAGTCTTCTGGGTTGTTAAGATCATTTTTAGGCTTTTCTGTGATGGCCTGAAATTTTTTTTTTTTAAGATTTTATTTATTTGACAGAGAGTGCACAAGCAGAGGGAGAGTGAGGGAGAAGTAGGCTCCCCGCTGAGCAGGGAGCCCGATGTGGGACTCGATCCCAGGACCCTGGGATCATGACCTGGGCCGAAGGCAGCCGCTTAACCAAGTGAGCCACCCAGGCGTCCCAAATTTTTTTTTAATATCCTAATGAACAGATTTTTTTTTTTTTTTAAATACCCTGACAGCCTTGAGGAAATTTTCATACTTAGATGAACTGCAGGGTAGTGTTTTAAGAATTAGTAATGTGTCACAGACTGGCACTGACTCTGGGATCCAGCCAGTGGTGTTAACTTGGGGAGAATTATTTCACCTCAGCATCTGTTTCTCATCTCTGAAATGATGGGTTGGGGCAAGTCGATCTTCTCATTTTTCTGTTTTTAATTATAAGGGCCGGTGGTGCACTGTGCTTTATAAGGACGGCTAAAGGCGGTTGCTGGCCCTGCTAGCAATCAGATTGGTGAAGTGGGGGCGTGGATAGGAATACTTGCAAGCTATCCCTTGGTACTTTCTTCCAGGGCTTTTATCATGACATATTCCCTGATCAGCAAAACCTTCCATTTCCTACCCACAGGCACCATCCGAGAATCTAATAGCATTAATACTTACTACTTGGAGGAATAAATAACTCCATGTTATTTTGTCAGAAGAAGAGAAATAACAGGAGCGCACAAGGAGGAAATTTACAAAAGATGAGACATAACACCCAACCAGGACATGAAGTTTGCTGTATTATTTGTCTGTTTTTGGTCACTATTTTTGTTATAATTGGAAGGCTTGAGTAAAAGTAGCCTTAACAGTCAGAGGTTTATTAACTCACAAGCGGTCCCAACACCAGGTACTTCTGTGTTCTTTAGTTCAGTGGCCCCACAGTGTCATCGATGACATAGTTCTTTCCGCCTTCTTCTTTCATCCTCTGCATATTGTCTTTGTTCTTGGGCTCCTTCCTGCAGCCTCCAGATGGCCACCATGGTTTCCGGCAGCACCCGAGAAAAGGCAGCTGGGAGAAGAGCTGAAGCTCCTCCCATGCGGTTTTTATTACGGATTTCCTTTACCAGAAGCCCCCCAGCAGACTTCTCTGAGTCCCCACTGGGAGTGGGTCACATGCTGATGTCTCTTCCAGTCATCAGCAAGGGGACAGGGATGATGACGGGCTTCACCCCTGGGGGCAGGGAAGGGTGGGGTCATGTACCTGAGCAAAGGGATGGGGAACACCAAACCCGAATTAGGGTTCTTCAGTGAAGTGGAAGTAGAAGGTTGGGTTGGGAAGGGTGTTAGGTAGGCACTACTTAGAGTATTCTGGCATTAGGGATGAGAAGCAAAACTCGTTCTTTGTGAAGTTTAGTTTAAAATAATTTTTGTGGGTCTCTCCTGAATCCTTTTCTAGAAATGGTTAATGTTTTGAATGCAAAAGGCAGGGATTGGTGGGGGGCAGCGATGGAGTGGACTAGTTAGGTACCTATCAGCTGGGGCACAAGGATGCGGTAATGTTTGAAGTACGCACGCTCATTGCCTCATCTCGTTCTCACAGCGGCCCTACGAGGCACGTTCTTCTATCGTCCCTATGTTCCACATGAAGAGACTGAAGCTTTGTTGAGTCACTTGCTCAAAGTTACTAGTTAGTGGCAGAACTGGTGTTAGATCCAGATCTGTCTGGCTCAAAGGCAGGTGCTTATTGTCTCCTGCCTGTCCAGTTCTTTTCAAGTCCGTTCTGATACTCCATCTCATTTATCTCAGAGTCCTAATACGTAGCTGTGTTTCACACCTATTTTTGGCAGTGACATAAATACTGAAAAAGGTGTTTTATGAACAGTCACTGAGCATGTGGTAAAAGCAGATGTTCTCTCTTGGTGGTACCTGTGCTAGGGGATCGGGCGTGATTGAGATTAGAAAGGGCTGCAGAGACTATGGAAAGTGGACAGCAGGACAGAACACGCTGGCTTCTGCGTAATCAGTGCATGTTTGGAGGTGGGCCTCCTTACTCTTCCATAATCCTTTTCTCATGATCCCTCTCCCCCCACCTTCACCAGTATGTTTTTATATTGGAATACACTTCATACACATGGACTTCAGGAGTGATTTTATCTCTAGACCTGGGTCAAGCGATTTGTTTCTTGAAACATTTTCAGTAGTTAAGGACAATTTATGCAGTAAATAGTTGGGGGGGAAATGTATCCAGATCAATTTTTCTCTCGATTGTTGTAATTCTTTGTGGTAAAGTACCCCCCCACCCCCACCCTGCAAAAAAAAGTGGAGGGTAGAGGGGGTGAGTGCCAAGACGTACAGTAAAAACATCTAGCTTAGCATAGGTGCTGTTCTTGGTACTGTTTTAATTCTCGAATACCCAAAAGTGACTATCTTCGTTCCCTGGATCCTCCATGTTCCACAGAGACCCAGGATACTTTCAGCTTCCAAATAACCTTCAGAACCCAGCTTCAAAGAGCTGTTCTAGATTGAGCTAGATCTATCAGCAGATGCCTGATCTTGACCCACATCCCAGAATTCCTTTGGATCCATTACATCATACACCCCTTCACCGGCACCTACTGGGTCTGCCCAGTTCTGCTCTAGGCACTTAACTAACAAAATCCCTGACCTCGCGACCCCATTCTAAGAGGGAAAGGGAATGAGGACATGGGATAGTGGTAAGCAGTTTGAAAACGAACAAACAAACCACACACACAAATCCATCAACAGGAGGGAATTTCTTTTATCTTTCAGTGTTTTCCCAGTTGCTTTTGACAAATTGTTGTGTCCTCTTGCCATGGAAGACAACACTGTCTCACATGAGAGACCTTACTGGTATTTTAACATTTACTGACTGATTCTCCACTTATTCTGTGTTCTTTTTCGTCTTTGTTTTCTATGTTCTCTTTCTTTTCCATTCACCTAGTGTATCAGTTAGCTATTGCTGTGTAACAAACCACCCCAAAACATAATGGCTTAAAACAGCCACCATATTTATTTGGCTCCCAATTCTGTAGGTTGGTTGGGCAGATCTGGCCAGGAGAGTCCAGCCAATCTCTGCACCTGCAGTTGGCTGGACTGTCTACAGTGGTCTCAATCACAGTCTGTTAGTGGACAGGTGGTTGGCCTGAGAGGCAGCCCTGGGATGTTGTTTTCTAACCACTTCAGGTGCATATCGTGTGGCCCTGACAGCCAGCATGTCCCTTCTGGAGAAGTTGGAGGACCTGCACTCCTCCGGATCCCCCACGACACATTAGGGGATGCAAGTTCTGGGGCCCCCAGGTAGGAATAAGGATGTTTAGTTGAAACTACAGGCTTCTGGCTACTGAGCTTACGATTCCAAAGTTGAAAGCTTAAGCACAATATTTGACTTCTCAAGGAGAGTTTCCTGGATTGGGAGAAAAGTTGACTTTGGGTTATATTGAACCTGTCTTTTGCAATCGGGGCTATTGTGTTATTGTTGTTTCTAACTTTAGAATCTCTGGATTGGAAGGGAGGGACAATAAGGGTTGTGAAGTGCGAGCACCCACCTGATACTTGAAACACCAGTGTCTGCTCAGGCCGCCTTCCCCAGGAGCCAGAGGGCTCACTGTGCCTCCCAGCAGCCCGCCTTCCCTGGCTGTCCTGGCTGGAGCCCTGGAGCCCCCTTACTCACTGCTGAGGCCAAAGGGCCTCCATACTAGTCTGTCCAGAGTTTTCTTCACATTGCTCCAGATCATAGCTTTTTGGTTTTTTATTTTAAAACAGGAAAAATAGTTACCTGGTCTTAGATATCAAAGAAGCAATACCCTTATTAGTTATGATAGGATCAGGCCAAAAGAATTACACTCTCAGTAGGTACATGAGAGAATATTTGAAATGTTTTTAAGCACCTGTTTGTACAAAGTGATCAGTTCACAATTGATCATATCTTTGGGTGATACCCAACATGCTGATTTCTTAGGTGCTCACAATTTCAGTGGGTCTCAGGTGCCCATCTTAGTCCTTAAAACTCTGATCCCAGTTACAAGGGTTGAGGAATTCTGTGGCAGGTGCGAAGATAAGGGTACTTCCTGAGGAGGAATATTATATTGTATAGAAATTCCCGGATACAGAAGTAGACGGAATAATGTAATATGCCTCCGTGCACCAGCTTTAACAATCACCGGAGCATCCCCAACCTTGTTTTAAAGTCAGCCCTGGACATACTGTTCCTAAGAGGTCTTCTTGAAGACATTCAGAAGAAGGAACTAATGACGCTGGAACCCTAATATTACATACACTTTAATGATTGCTTCTGCCCCTGCCCCTGAATGGACCACCGGTTTTCCCAAACCCCTAATTGTCCTTCTCTTTTCCAGGGCCCAGTCATATATGCGCAGTTAGACCACTCTGGTGGACATCACAGTGACAAGATTAACAAGTCAGAGTCTGTGGTGTATGCGGACATCCGGAAAAATTAAGAGAAGACCCAGAACATATCCTAAGCAAGAAACCAATGAAAGGGGACACTTATGCAGAAAATGTAGCCCATAACCACGTGTGGCCTTGGAGAGCTGGGCAAGGACAAGCACATGTTCATTCATGGAAGGAGAAAAAGATGTGTATAAAGGATATGTATAAATATTCTATTTAATCTGATACGGGGAACCAATGTTGCATGATAAAAAGATGGTATGATTCTATGTATGTATAAATTTTCTTGCTGTTTTGTACTTTCTTTCAGAGTCCTTTACAGTTGGGAAAAGTCAGAAACATTCCTGTCGCTGTCATTTAGATGTGGTTGGCCTTCCTGGAGATGGTAGCAGATCTTTAGTATTCCAGTAGACATGGCCCTTCTGTCTCAGGGCTTAACCAGTCTTTGCATTTATCGTGGTTGGAGAGTGGAGACACTATCCTGGCGTCATGCCCAGGGTGGCCTCTAACAGAAAACCTCCGTTAGCCGTGCCCCTTGAACACAGTTCGGGAAGTTTTTGTTGGTGTTTTGGTTTTTTGCTTTATATGTTGAGACCGACCTTAATGTTACATCCTTGATCATATCAGTTGGTGGATTTGTCATAGCAAGACCAGCAAAGGATAAATGCCAAGGTCACCTCTTTCTAGGTACTTTTAGATCAATATCATACACGTAATTGAAGTAGGAACCCCAGGTCTTGCTTGAGGAGTATGGTGCCATTTGGAGAGTCCTTCCTGCTTGAAATAAGGGTCCCCGTACAGCCGACGGAGAGGAGTTTCATTTCCTTTTAAGTAGGCACAAATTGGGATAATTACAAAGCCAGTCTCTGGCATCCCGGAGCTGTCTCTAGAGAACCGTCTTTCTAAAAGCTTCTGTCATGATTCCGGCGAGAGGTGGCATTGGTCACGGCTCTGTAATAGCTTCACGGGGCCTCAAAGGTTAAAGATAGTCTAGATTTTTTAAATCAGTAGGGTTATTAGCACTTCTGCTCTGGAAGTCTCTTCTCTGTTACTGTTTGGGCGTTTGGGGTGGGGTTTTTTGGTTTTTCTTTTTTTGTTTTTACTTTTTTTCCCCCCCTACTTTTTCCCATTATGTGGAATTGATAAATAAGGAGATGAGGGGAAATGGGGGTATCCTTTCCAAGAATTCATTGTCTTCACTGACTACTCTCCTTACCCCGTCTCGAGCCGATGAGTTTTTATCTTTTACTGGGAATGAAAAACATGGGGAAGGTCAGCGAACACTTGTTTTTATTGTCATCCCCCTCCTTTTTTCTGGATGATTTTAACAGAATTTCTTTGCCACTTAAAATGATGGGCGAGCCCCCCAGTCGGGCAGGACCCCGGCTAGCCGGGCGCAGAGCACATTCAGCCCGGGCTAGTTTTCCTGCCGCGGGGTCCCGGCGCGCCCGGAGCGGCTCGCTCTGCCTGCCCGCCTGCTGTCACCTCCGGGCGATGACCCCGAAGCCAACTTTGCAGAGGCTCCCGAAGGGCGCCGGGCGCAAAGGGGTGCGAGCTGGTACGGGGGCACCCAGGGCTTGCCCGACACGTTTCTGCGAAGTGGGCGACTTCGCCGTGCCTCCGGGAACTTGCCTGCATCCATTCTGAGAACCATAGGAGCCTCTGAAGCCCTGTGTGTGCGTGTGTGTTTGGGGGGGTGGGGTGCTGGGATCGTCACCCTTCTTCCAGCTGATGATGATGATGTTCTTGGTGAGCCTTTGCCACCCGAGGAGCGGACAGCTGACCAAGACCGCCGTGAGGTAGAAAGGACATAAATTGTTGAGAGACCAATTCGTCTGTGTAATGTTTCCTTGAGTCCTTTTTTACAGAGAAAAGGTGCATTGTCCTTTTTCTCCACAGGTCCTGCAAATAAAGTAGACGTTCCTAATACCTCCTGAAAGCGACAGTCCCGGTTCCTCCTTTCCTTGTGGGGACAGGGACTTGGGATGCAAGGGGCACCCAGTGCAGCGACACCTGGTGCTGACAGCTGCCTCCTCCGCCCCGGGGCTTTCTCCTAACCGCCTCTGGATTTTTTGGCCCTTTCTCTTGCGACCCAGTGTCCCCGTGCCTGGCCATAGATGACAACAGTCGGGTAGCAGGGCTGCCCTTCCCATGTCTAATTAGTGGCAGAAGGAGACCTTTTAACGTTCCGTGTGATCAGGGGCCACCTAGAAGCGATTACTTAAGAGGTGAAAATCCCAAACCACCTATAGGTTTTCAGTGGAAATGTATCCAGCTAGGGAAAAACCCATCGAGTTCGTTATTTTTTGTTTTTTTTCCTTCTTCAAGATTGTTGTACTTTTGTGGATATTTTAATACATCTTTTTCAATTACTGAATTGTGTCATGTGCTCATTTTTAACCAAGTAGAAAAAGAGATGAAAGCCTTTTCATTCATGCCCCTCGGGTCCCACTGGCCTCCTCATTCTTCAGGAACACCACGCATTGCCAGCTTCAGGCCCTTTGCACCTGCTGTCCCCTCTGCCTGGAGCTTGCGTTCGGCACCTATTTGGGTGGTTTGCTCCCTCCCTTCCTGTAAGTCTCCGCTCACCTCAGAGAGACCTTCTGCCATATATAAAAGAGCAGCCTCACCCCCTCCGCTGGCTCCCCAGCCCCCTCAGGCTCACTCTGTGTTTCTCCTTCTGTCCAGCCGTACATGTGCTTGTCTGTTGGAGCACGAGCCCCAGAGCTTTGCTGTTCTGTTCGCTGCTCCATCTTCAGCGCATGGACTAGTGCCTGGCGCTCGGCAGGGGCTCAAGTGTTGACCGATTGGGTGATGGATGTTATTCATTCAACACATTTATATCGAGAACTGTCCTGCCCCAGGCGGTGTGCCAAGCATGAGAAAGTAAAATGAACAGGACAGAGCTCCTCAAGGACCTTGCCACAGAGTAGGGGTAACAGGGGACGTAACAGTAATAACTAATAGCTACTAAGTACTTGCCGTGTGGCAGGCACTCTGCATAGCATGATGACGGTGCGCTAGTCCTAATCTTAACCCCACTTTTAGTTAGTTTTAGTTAGTTTTAAGATTTTCTTTATTTGACAGAAAGAGACACAGCGAGAGAGGGAACACAAGCAGGGGGAGTGGGAGAGGAAAAGGTAGGGCCGGCGGGATCGCCTGTGGGAGCGGATCTCCCGTGAGCCACGTCCATCACATGTGATGTGGCAAAAAGAGGAGAGACGCCTCCCTCGGCGCGGAGGCAGAGTACTGGGGAGTTGCCTCCGGCTGGGGCTCTGGTTTCCAAGCTGCATGGGGAACATGCCAACCAAATATGCACTCGTTATTTCCGAGGGCGGCCACTGCCCCAGGCGGGCTGGTTCTGCAGTATTTCAGAGGAAACCTCAGACACTCTCTTCCCCGCTTAAAGCTGAACGCTCCCCCCTGATCCTTCCGGATGATTCCAGTGCTAACCAGGTTGGGTTTAGGGCCCGATGACTTAACCCTCCCAACTGCCTGTGACGGTTGAGGGAGCATTCTCTTAGAGGAGGCAAGTGGCTTTTGTAGTTGGTGGAGGTGGTGCAAGGAACTGACCGTCTGATTTTATGGCAAGTTCCCACATGTACGCATTGTTCCTGTATATTCGAGATCTCTTATTATGGAGAATTTCAAACAGGCACGAAAGAGAATAGTAAAACCCACTTCCACATATCCGTTCTCAATGATTGCTTCATCCACTCCTTTGTTCTTTTTCCTCTTTTCTGAATTATTTGAAGACAAATCCCAAAACATGTCAGTTCACCTGACATTCTTTGGGCATCTTTAAAAATATGTAAATTTTCTTCCATAACCATAATGTCACATGTAACAAACTTTTTTTTTTAAGGTTTATTTATTTATGAGAGAGTGTGCGCACGCAGGGGGAGGGCTAGAGGAAGAACTCTGAGCCAGACATGGGCTTGATCCCATGACCCAGAGATCAAGACCCGAGCGGAAACCAAGAGGCCGATGCTCAACTGACAAAGCCACCCAGGCGCCCCTAACAGAAACGTTTAAAGAAAAACCACACATTTAAAAAAAAAAAAGAAATCTTGCCATTTGCAATGACATGGATGGCACTAGAGTGTTATGCTAAGTGAAATAAGTCAATCAGAGAAAGACAATTATATGATCTCACTCATATGTGGAATTTAAGAAACAGAACAGCAGATCATAGGGGAAGAGAGGAAAAAATAAATCGAGATGAAACCAGAGAGGGGAGACAAACCATAAGAGACACTTAATCATAGGAAACAAACTGAGGGTTACTGGAGGGGAGAGGGGTGGAGGGATGGGGTAACTGGGTGATGGACATTAAGGGGGGCATGTGATGTAATGAGCACTGGTGTTATATAGGACTGATGAATCACAGACCTGTACCCCTGAAACTAATACATCATGTTAATTGAATTAAAAAAAAAACACACACATTTAAACAAATTCCTTGACTACAGGGCGCATGGGTGGCTCAGTCGGTTGAGCATCTGCCTTCGGCTCGGGTCATGATCTCAGCGTCCTGGGATGGAGCCCCGCGTGGGGCTCCCTGCTCCTCGAGGAGTCTGCTTGTCCCTCTCCCTCTGCTCGTGCTCTCTCTCTCGCTCTCTCTCAAATAAATAAAATCTTTAAAAAAATAATGATTCCTTGATTTCATCTAAAACCTAGTTCATACTCAAACTTCGCCTTATCTCAAAAATGGCATTTTACAAATGGTTTCTTCAAATCAGGATCCAGACATGGCCCCAGTAACGATGTCATGCCTGTTCCGGAAACAAAGACGGGACCGTAGTACCCTGCAGTTCGCTGTCTTCCCTCAGCATTGTGTCTGAGAAGCTTCCCTGCGAGCGCAGGAAAACTAGGCCATTGGCCATTAACTACACCCAGGGGGCCTTCTCTTGGGTAGATGCACCATATTTTAAACCATTTCTGACTTCCTGGATATTTGCTTCTAGTTGTCTTGTTTTTGTCCATCGCAAGCAGTCCTGTAATTGTCACTCGTTCTCATGAACTAGTAAAGAAGAAAGGCAAATGTAAATTATTTGCAGTTCCGGAGCAGCAGAACAGGATGAGACGAGTCCTCCTGGCCCCTGGAAAGGGGATATGGGAGTGACGGTGGTGGCCCTCCAGCTCACTCCCCGTCACATCCTTCCTAACGCCACCGGGGCTGGCCCAAGGGCCACTGACGGAGCTGTAAGGACAAGAGTTGGGGGCAGGAGGCAGGCGGGAGCTCTAGCACCTACAGGGGACCTGGCTGTGTTTACAAGGAAGGAAACGCAAACCTTTCTAGCCCCCAGAGTCCTGGACCAGCTGCCGCTTCCAGCTTCCCTTTCCTCCTGCAAACAGGATGTTCAACTTTGTCCCCTCTCGGCTCAGGTTCGGGTTTGATTGTCCACCCGTTCCTTCGCTGGGAGCCTCGTGGCCCCTGCCTGCAGTGCTCCCAAACATAAGCAAGGGCTGGGTTCTTTTCTTTTCTTTTCTTTTAATCTCCACAATTGGGAAGAGGAAGTCTGGCAGGTTTAATATTCCCACATTGGCTTTGGAGCCCTGCCCTCCAGTGCTGCGTGGCTGACACATTTGGGGCTCACTTTGCCCTCCTGTGCCCAAGTCACTGCTCTGCCGAGGGAATGGCGGACAGGGGCGAGCTAAGGCCGGCTTGCCGAGGGCCTGAGGTTTGCCCTCCCCTGCCACGGACTTCAAGGACACTGAGCTTTGACTCTAGATCCATTCTCGGTTCTTTCTCTGGCTCTGAATGGGGTTCTTTTTTTAACGACAGAGTGTCTTTCAACTCGATAAAAGAAACATAAATGTTTAATTTATTTTGTAGGGAATCTCTTAAAATGTACAAGAGACCCAGAGGAATGCGGAGCGTGGCGCAGAGAAGCCCCGCCCTGGCTCTCGCGGGCCCCAGGGGGTGTGTTTCTAACGTGTCTGGACGTTTCCAGCTGAGTAAAAGCCCCGGCCTTTTCTGCGCCTAAGCCGTTCCTGAAGCTGGTTGCTCTGCCAGAGGGAGACGTGTTTCTGAAAAGCTTGCCCTGGGGATTTTGGTCCCAAAGAAGGTAAAATATCTGCGGGCCACGTGGGTGCTGGTGGCCAGCACAGGCCACGCCGAGCTCCGGGGTTCAAGCCCGTGAAACAGCACTGCGCCCCGGGAAAGGAGCGCACGCAGAGGTGAGGCGTGAATCCCTCTGACACATGCACGCGCCTCAGGACAGGCCGGCGCGGGGAGAGCAGGCTGAGCTAAATGACTTAATGTTGGCTAAGTGAGGTTGAGCAAGAGCGAAGAAAGCCCACGGGAGGGAAGCAAGCAGGAGAGCTCACACCTGGCTGGAAATAACTGGCCTCCTTCCCATGAGAGAAAGTGCAAGACTTGGCTTGCTATTGAGCATTTTGTCTATTGCAATTCATTCCGGGCTTTTAGACGAGGACTGTTCCAGGGTTCCCCCGCGTGCCTCCTCCTGCAGGTCAGCAGGCATGCATTCGACTCGTTGCAAAATGCAATCCCTTCCCCTGGAGGCCAAGGGCAGATAGGGAGGAGGATAGAAGTATAAAGCAGCCTAGCGGATGTATGACCCGGGCATTAGATGAACATCAGAGCTGTTGTCAAGCACTCGTCTGGCATCCTGGAATCCCATTAGATGGAGAAATACCTCTTGATAAGAGGTTTAGCCTACCCAGCATGATACATTTTCTCTTAAATATTAATAACTCCCCTCTGATCCAAGCTGGTATTATTCCTTGCTATACAGATGTTCCCGATCAATTTTCGGTGGTTCTGCCTTGGCATTTTAAGGTTAATGAAGTTACTACACTGTCTTATATGGTAGCCAGTGGCCACATGTGGCCATTAACATTGAAATTACTTAAAATTAAATAGACAAAGAGGTAAAGGATCTATACTCTAGGAACTACAAAACACTCATGAAAGAAATTGAAGAAGACACAAAAAGATGGAAAAATATTCCATGCTCATGGATTGGAAGAATAAACATTGTTAAAATGTCTATGCTACCCAGAGCAATCTATACCTTCAGTGCCATCCCGATCAAAATTCCAATGACATTTTTCAAAGTGCTGGAACAGACAATCCTAAAATTTGTACGGAATCAGAAAAGACCCCGAATCGCCAAGGAAATGTTGAAAAAGAAAAACAAAGGTGGGGGCATCACGTTGCCCGATTTCAAGCTATATTACAAAGCAGTGATCACCAAGACAGCATGGTACTGGCACAAAAACAGACACATAGATCAATGGAACAGAATAGAGAACCCAGGTATGGACCCTCAACTCTATGGTCAAATAATCTTTGACAAAGTAGGAAAAAACATGCAATGGAAAAAAGAGTCTCTTCAATAAATGGTGCTGGGAAAATTGGGACAGCCACATGCAGAAGAATGAAACTCGACCATTCTCTAACATCACACACAAAGATAAACTCAAAGTGGATGAAAGACCTCAGTGTGAGACAGGAATCCATCCAAATCCTAGAGGAGAACATAGGCAGTAACCTCTTTGACATCGCCCACAGCAACTTCTTTCAAGATACATCTCCAAAAGCAAAAATGAACTTTTGGGACTTCATCAAGATAAAAAGCTTCTGCACGGCAAAGGAAACAGTCAGCAAAACAAAGAGGCAGCCCACAGAATGGGAGAAGATATTTGCAAATGACACTACAGATAAAGGGCTGGTATCCAAGATCTATAAAGAACTTCTCAAACTCAACACCCAAAAAACAAATAATCAAGTCAAAAAGTGGGCAGAAGACATGAACAGACACTTCTCCTAAGAAGACATACAAATGGCTAACAGACACATGAAAAAATGTTCATCATCATTAGCCATCAGGGAAATCCAAATCAAAACCACACTGAGATACCACCTTACACCAGTTAGAATGGCAAAAATGGACAGGGAAAGAAACAACAAATGTTGGAGAGGTTGTGGAGAAAGGGGACCCCTCTTACACTGTTGGTGGGAATGCAAGTTGGTACAGCCACTTTGGAAAACAGTGTGGAGGTTCCTCAAAAATTTAAAAATAGAGCTACCCTATGACCCAGCAATTGCACTCCTGGGTATTTACCCCAAAGACACAGATGTAGTGAAAAGAAGGGCCATATGCACCCCGATGTTCATAGCAGCAATGTCCGCAATAGCCAAACTGTGGAAAGAGCCGAGATGCCCTTCAACAGATGAATGGATAAAGAAGATGTGGTCCATATATACAATGGAATATGACTCAGCCATCATAAAGGATGAATACCCAACTTTTACATCAACATGGATGGGACTGGAAGAGATTATGCTAAGTGAAATAAGTCAAGCAGAGAAAGTCAATTATATGGTTTCACTTATTTGTGGAACATATGGAATAGCATGGAGGACATTAGGAGAAGGAAGGGAAAAATGAGGTGGGGGGGAATTGGAGGGAGAAATGAACCATGAGAGACTATGGACTCTGAGAAACAAACAGGGTTTTAGAGGGGAGGGGGGAGGGGGGATTGGTTAGCCCGGTGATGGGTATTAAGGAGGGCACGTACTGCATGGAGCACTGGGTGTTATACAAAAACAATGGATCATGGATCACCACATCAAAAACCAATGATGTATTGTACGGTGACTAACATAACATAATAAAATTTAAAAAAATAATAAAAAATAAAAAATAAAATTAAATAGAACTTAAAATTCAGATCCTCAGTCACACTAGCCACATTTCAAGTGCTCAGGAGCTACATGTGGTATTGGAGCGTACTGGACAAGGGCAGAGACAGAACCTTCCCTTCGTCACAGGAAGTTCGGCCGGACAGCGCTGGCGAAGACCGTGCAGGGGCGGGCAGCCTTTTCAAGAGCTGCACCGCCCGCACACTCACAAGACTGGTGAAGGCCGTTCCAGCTGGAGGGGACAGCCCAAAGGTTCAGGCTGGGAGAGAAAGAGAGAGAGAGAGAGGCCAATGTGATTGCATCGGACTTGGCAGGGAGCCAAGCCTCAAAAGCCTTGCAGTCCAGGCTAAGAAACTGGGATGTTGTCCTGAAGGCAAAGGGTTTTAGGCAGAGGAGTAGTAAACAGGGATTTGCAGGTGAGCAAGCTCACCCTGCCCGTCGGTGGGGGGTGGCAATCTGAATTCATCAGAGCAATTCATTATGTGGTTGTTGCAGAGCTCAGTCACACACCAACTGGATTTTCCGCAGCAGTGGGAATGAAGATGGCCAGGAGGGTCTGAGGAGGGTTAGGGAGAATGGGAAAGGGCTTTGGCAGAATATAGTGACGGGGAGGGGGGGGGGCGGCTGGAGAGAGAAGACTGGAGATGAGCAGTGACCAGCACACTAAGAGATGGGAAGCCGGCTCACCAACAGGTGATCCTGAGGGCGCTGGGGCGGAGGCGAGAAGGAGTGATGTAATAGTCTGCTCAGCAAGTCCTGGGAAGACACAAGTGCTCGAAACTTCCCCAGTCCCTGCTTGACTGGGCTTCTCCCTACATATTTGTTACTTGTGAGCATCCTCCTTGAAAAGCCAATCTAAGATTTCTAAATGTTCTGCCTCCTCCAGTATCTCTCAAATCAAAGACCCGACTTCTGTCCCCACTGCCCCTTCTCTACTGCCCACCATCCTAATTCCAAGCCTACAGACAGCAAATACCTCCCAGCCTTCGTGTGGGCCAAGCTCCCTTCCATCCCATGGTCCACAAAGGGGTGGTCTTTCTAAAATCAGAAATGTGGTCCACGCACTTCCTCAGTAAAGTCAGTGCCTCCCGTGGGGCCGGCAGGATAAGGGCCCAACCCTTAAGCCGCCCAGACCACCAGGCCTTTAGCGATGCCAATCCCACCCACCTCCCACGTCCTCATCATACCCCGCCAGGCTCAGTGGAGCTCCGTTCAGACCACGTGGGAGGCCCGGGCTCTCCGTGGCCTCCACAACTTCTCCAGCACTGAATACCAGGTCCCAGCCTGGCACGTCTTCCCCTGGCTGAGTCCTCTTTCTTCTTCCAGGAAGTTTCCTAGAAAGCCGAAGGTGGTCGCTTAACCGGCTGAGCCACCCCAGGCTCTCCGGGACCCTGAATTTTAATTGCCTGTTTGTTCCCTCTGCAGAATTGAGTGCCTTACCTGAATTAACTCGTATCAACCTTTTAAGGTGGATACTATTATCATCCCCATTTTAAAACAAAGGAACTGCCTCCACGAAGAGGTTAACTTCCCCAAGGACACAAAGCTAGCAACTGGCAGTATGGAGATCCATCCAGTGAAGTCCCGGACCCACACGTGTCACCACCATGTAGACGGGTCCTTTTCCGTCCCTTCAGCCCCAGCACAGATCCCGACCAGTGCTGCCGATGCTAAATAACTTTTGTTCATCTCCCTGAGGGTCCACACAGTTTACTCATTCAGTAAATAATAGGTTCCTACTTTTCAGGGTGCCTGTAAGAGTGAACTTGAGATGATCAAATGAAAATGTTAATACGTTCATCAATTTGCAAGCACTTTCTGAGCACGTCCTGACTGCCCAGGCCTGGAGGTAGAGAATGAGGACAGAGCCCCTGCCCTCCAGGAGTTCAGGGACTTGCCAGAGGAGGGGTCAAGGGCTCATGTTAAAAAAAAAAAAAAAAAGAGAGAGAGAGATACCATCTCTTCTCCATTCCTCTGGGCTCCTGAAGCCTTCATGGATTAGGTGCCTTCTCTTAAAGGAATTCTCCGCCGAATCTCCCTTCTCCAGCGATGCTGCGGGAGGTGGCCAGGGCCGCCGCTGTGGAAGCGGAAGTGGTTTTAAGGGTCTCAAGACGCGAGCCCGGAGCTGGACCAGAACTTCTGTCCCTGCGGCGGCGGCGGCCACAGCCAGGAGGCGGTGCTGCCATCTGCTGGCCGGAGAGGGGACGCGCCCGCGCCCGTCCTGTCGGTGGGAGGCGGAATCGCAGCCTGAGCCGGACGCAGAGCCGGGTCGGTGCCGCAGTGTGTTTATTCTGGACGCGAGGAAAGTGACAGGAAGGTCACATAACTGGTCTGCGGCATGGTCGGGGCCGGAAACCAAGTGCAGGGCTCCTGCAAACCTGATGCTCTCTCCTCTGGACTCGGGCGCGGGCCAGGGCAGACCTTCGCAATGCAGTGTGGGAGTTGCCGAGCTGCCCTTGCAGTAACCGCCGGCCTGCCTGCCTTCTCCCCGTCGCCTTCTCCAGCCTCGCCCGCGCTTTGTTTGGGCTTGCTCAGAAGCCAGTCAGATAAAGGGAAAGAAGCTTTTGAAGTTTGGGGGAAGGAAGGATTGTGGGCACCCTCACATCCCAGCTCCTCGCCGGACGCTTTAGTTCTAGTCATTTAATGGCAGGCCCTGCCCCAGGCCGGGGGAGATGGGGGTGGGGGTGCGTAGGGAGGAGGGCACACTCACCTCCGGCACAGCGCAGCCTCTGTGGAATGGGCCCCCAGACGCTCGGCCCACATCTCCTATAAGCTCCAAACACCTCTTTTCTGTTGGCCAAGCCGTCCTCACAGCTGTCCTCTAATGTGCACGCCCAGGCTGTCCTACACACTCACCCATCTTCCCCCCCACTTGCCCGCCACCCACTCCAGGAAGGGACAATGTAACCCCAATAACTAGTTGCTGAGGCAGTTCAGCTAAGTCTTCTGAGCTGTCCAGCTTTTGTGGGTGCTACTGTCCACCACTCTATTCTTACCACGGCGCAGGGGGCTAAGCGAGCTTTACTGGTGCACCTGCTTCCGCTAATGGATTTATGAGCTTGCCAAGGTCAAGGACTGGTCTTTTATGTCTTTGTAGCATAACCTCCACTCCTTAATCAGTTCCTGGTAGGTGGTGATTAGTCAAGACATGTTAGTCGGATGAATAAATAAGTGAATGAATAAGATGAATGATATATGAAATAATGTGGGCAGTTAGAAAGCAAGTAACTTTTACGTAGAACCATGAGACGAGTACCCAACTTCTAGAAGAACAACTTTGAAGGGGATGATACTTACACGCAGGTTACTATTTGACGTGTTTATTTTAAAATCAGTCATCGGTCTAATAATTTTTTTACTTGTATGGCACGTTGTCATTTCCAACACCTTTTCACCTCTGTCATCTGTGATCCTCACACCCATGCACTGAAACAGGGAGGTTAGGTGACGAGCCACAGGAATAAAGTATGTGTGTGGCAGAGCTTGTGTTGGAACGTAATGCTGTAATTTCCCAGGCAGCTGTTCTTCCCACGTCCCAGGCCACCAGGCCTCTGTGGGGCACGGTTATGTTACCAGGATGAAAAGTACGCGCACCTCCGCTTTTTGCAGGACAAGGAAATACTGGCCTACTAAAGAGACACCTGTGTGGTGGCACCGCCTGTGGAAATCACTGTGAGAAATCCAGGTGTGCATTAAAGCAGGACATGGCGAGGCCCATCAGGAGAACCTCCTCCCGGGACCAGGAGAGGACTGGAATCAACAAATGGAAATCCTGGTGCACCTGCTTGAGAGGGCCACCTGGCTCCATGGAATGAGCCAGCACAAGGGGGCTGTGGCAGTGCAGAGGTGGGCTGAGGCTACATGGATTCCACTTGTACCCTCAGAGGCACAAAACGCCACTAAGAACTGTTCTGTCTGGGGGCGCCTGGGTGGCTCAGTCGGTTAAGCGTCTGCCTTGGGCTCAGGTCATGATCTCGTGATCCCAGGCTACTGGGATCGAGCCCCGAGTCTGGTTCTCCCGCTCCCCCTGCTTGTGCTCTCTCTCTCTGTCAAATAAATAAAATCTTAAAAAAAAAAACCCACAACTGTTCTGTCTGCCAACAAAGAGAGGCAGTGACTGCAGGTGGCCCTGGGGCACATTCTCCAGCGTCTGGGAAATGAAGTTGAGTGCTATTACTTTCTTTTCCTTTCTTTCTTTCTTTTTTAAGATTTTATTTATTTGACAGAGAGAGACACAGTGAGAGAGGGAACACAAGCAGGGGGAGTGGGAGAGGGAGAAGCAGGCTTCCCGCCGAGCAGGGAGCCCGATGCGGGGCTCGATCCCAGGACCCTGGGATCATGACCTGAGCCGAAGGCAGATGCCCAACGACTGAGCCACCCAGGTGCTCCATGCTATTACTTTCTTAAATCAAATAAGCAAACAAACACTAAGCATGTACATGAACCCGCATCAGAATTACTAGTATTTCAACTTTAAAAAAATCTATTTCCACAGACATTCGATGCATGTGGAAGCCACAGTCAGGCACCACAAAACTGTGTCTTTTCAAATCTTGCCCTCACAGACCGTGAAAAGAACTTGCCCTTTGCAATGCTGTGCTATGTACAAAAGATGGGACAACTGGACATGTAAAAATAAACGTAAAAATTTTTGGTTTAATAGATTCACTAGAAATTGTATCTGCCACAAATTGTACCATTTTGATATTGATATTTTTCCCCAGGACACACATTGTGCATGGGCCGAAATGAACAGGTCAAGCTGAAAATGAGAGGCAAGGGAGTTTATGTGAAGTGAGGAGAGAGTACGCATGACCCCGCTGACCCTTTCTGACCCTCCAGAAAGGGAGGGAAGAAACCAACGTGGTTGGTTCTGTGTCTGGAAGGGAAGAGAATATGCGGGAACCTGGAGGGTGCCGGCTACAGAGAAAGGGTAATAATGGGTAATTGCAAGAGGAGGAGTCTTCCTGAAATCTTTGTTCTCTTTCATGAAATGTTAGAAAGGATTGTCCAGGATATTAACTCTCATCAGGAATTTGTTTTTTTGAATATCCTGCATGTTTACCTTGCCGGATACAACTGTTTCCCATGATGGGAGACTCGAGATGGTTTGAAGCCATTGGTCTTCTGTTAACTCAGAGCTTGAGTACCACCATTCCTGAGAAGAGGGAGAGGGCCAAGAATTAACCAGCGCTCCTCCACTTGTGTGACCAAGGCTGGGCTTGTACAGAAATGGTCCAGTGTCCTTGAGCTTTCAAAACCGTGTGAACCCACAGACAAATGATGAATTTTGCTGCCCAAACTCAGATACTGACACATGATTTTAAATAAACCCATAGAAGTATACGTCCATTCACATATTCAACAAATACTGGGTACAAGGCGCCATGCTGGATGCTACGTGTGGTTTTGCCTTCCAAGCGTTCACATTCTCATGGGGAGGAGGGACATGCCTAGCAAACTAATACAGACCGGAAAGCGGTGAGGGCTACAATGAAGGGGCAGAGATCTTGCTGAAGCAGATGTAAATGTGAGCGAGATTCTGTGGGAACTCAAAGGGGAAGAGGCACACACATCTGAACTACAGATCTATCACCCCTTTACAGGAAGAGTCCAGAAAGGCCTTCCATGCTTGGGGAAGCCTAACCAGGCAGTAAGCTTCTGAGGCTTCCTTAGAAAGGTGGGCATCCCCATCCCAGCTTGCTGGTTGATGGTACATACTTTGCTCATGTTCAGCCAGCATTTCTCCAGCACATTCCCCTGTGTTTCGGAGAACTGTAAGGCTGTGTTCAGGAAGAGGTCACAGTTCTGCCCATCTCCCATTAGTATGCAGACATAGGCCATCAGGTGGTAGAGCCTCGGGTAGAAGACAGGGCCAGTGGTATTCTGAGCCACCAGACTCTCCAAGTTCTGAAGGAAAAACAGCATATTCGAATCAGAAAGGGGTCCTTGCTGCAAAGATTGTTCCTCCACAGATGATTTGGGACCATTTCAAAGCTTCAAGCCATCAAATGAAAAAGCGCATTACAGAGACATATATAGGAAGCAGCGGACATAAGGTGACACGCATCAAGTGGCGTAGCCTCAGCGGTCCACCCGGACCAAGAACGCAATGGGGGGGTGCTCACTAACCCTTCTCTGCAACCACATTTTTAAAAAAATATCTTTTCTTTTGATTACTAAGGCATCATAAGTTATTGTTCAAAATTTCGGGGGAAAAGTATAGAATAAGAATTACCCATAAGCCTAGCACCCAGAAAGAAATATGCTTGACATTTGGGTATATGCTTTCCCACTTATTTCTCTGCCCTCCCCCTTCTCTAAAAAAACCAAGCAAAAAAATAAGCAGGCTGGATGTAGCATGAGAAGGAGCAGAGCTATGCTTCTTATGTCATGCTAGAGAAGATGGAAGATGTGCTCTATAGACGTGTCACCTTTCAGTTCCAGCCAATGGCTGCCCTTTAGGAATGTGGGCCTAGAGTCACCAGTTCCTCCAGCTTTTAAAAGAAGAGTCAGGGGCGCCTGGGTGGCTCAGTCGTTAAGCATCTGCCTTTGGCTCAGGTCATGATCCCAGGGTCCTGGGATCGAGTCCCACATCTGGCTCCCTGCTCGGCGGGAAGCCTGCTTCTCCCTCTCCCACTCCCCCTGCTTGTGTTCCTGCTCTCGCTATCTCTCTCTCTCTGTCAAATAAATAAATAAATAAATCTTTAAAAAAAAAAAAAAAAGAAGAGTCAGAAATTCAGAATTTTATGTCAAATATCACAATGTTTAAATGCACTGTGTCTGACTTAACCAAATCTCCTTTATGAAATACATATAGGTTTTATTTTCTCCTAGTTTTTTAATGCTATCAACCTGAGATCAATATCTTTATATTGATTTTTTTGTTTTTGTTTGCCATCTGGTTATTTCCTTAAAAAAATTCCCAGGGAGAGAATTAACCGATGTGTGTATTTAAAAGATATTTTGCCAGAATGCTCTCTGGCAAGTTTATGGGAGTCTTTCAGAGTATAAATGTGTCTTCTTTCATGTCTTTGCTAATTTGATGGTCAATGAAATAATGTCTTTTTGTTTTGTTGCATTTACTTCAATATTATAGAAATGGACTCAAACCTTTGAGTTTTCCAGACTGATCTATTCCATGTCTATTTAGTCCATTGATTATTTAAGAAACGAAACATCTACTGCGAACAAGGCATTGTTTTGTGTACTGTGGGAGATACACACTTTGCCCCTCTTTTGTGGTCCTGTGTTCTCTCCGCTCCCTCCGTCACGCCTTCCCAGCCCCGGGCCCCCTCCCCTACCTGCTTCTCCAAATCAGATAAATCACAAACTCCTCGAGTAGAGAGACAGTGTTTCTCTCATCTTTATTGTAACCCCGGTAGCACCTACTATATTTTTACCTGTACTGGCTTTGGGATAGGTGAGTTTTATCACTTTACTACTCACTAAATAAAGATGTGCTTTCTTTTCGGCACCTGCTAATTTGTCTATCTGGATTTTCATATATCAGTTTGGCCGAAAGTATGGTACACCTTTATTATTAATCAATAGTTAGAAGTGATAATGACAGCCAATTCACTTGTCATATGTAATGTGCCTGGTACTTGAAAAAAAAAAAAAGAGAGAAAGTTGGAATACAGCATGTGTAAGACGGTTAAAAAAACAAAAACCTATTTTTCCTGACCAACATGGAGTTAAGCATGTCTCAAATCCCTCATAAGTCATTCTTTCAACTTAAGGAAAGACATTTAATTACTCTATCAAATTACATGAAATTACCCAATACATAATAATTACGTAAAACAAAATAACGTTTTCTATAACCAAGCAAGTCCATACCCTGAGTGAGAGCCAGTAGAATGCTTTATCATCAGAAAAAATAAATACATGCTCTATGTCAAAGAGCACGTACCTCTAAGCAGCGATGACAATGACCTTTTCTGTGTTTCAGGCAGTGATTAGTAAGCGATGTGAACAAAGTGCAGGAAGAGACGCTGGGCCTGGGTGTCCTGTGAGAATTGGTGGTGCACGGCTCCCACCGGGGCAAACTAAAGACTCTCCTCCCTACAGCAGGAGTGAAAGGACCTGCCTCCTAACAACGTTCCAAGGATGAAACGAGCTATTCTACTTTGAGATGCCTTGAAGTCCCAGGATGCCTTGTTTTGGAACATTTTGACATCTCTGAAACAGGGACATTCCTAAGTTTCAGCATCTGGGTTCTGCTTACACCCTTAAGGACCCTGCCAGCAGATTCTTCCCTAGATCACGAGAAGGTAGTTTGGTCAACATCTTGATTTTAAAGCCTTCTAAGACCCTAAGCGGAGAACCCAGACAAGCCTGTCCAGACTTCTAACCTGCCAAACTGTGAGATTACAAGTTCGTATTATTGGGGCGCCTGGGTGGCTCAGTTGTTAAGCGTCTGCCTTCGGCTCAGGTCATGATCTGATCCCAAGCCTGGGATTGAACCCCACGTCGGGCTCCCTGCTCAGTGGGGAGCCTGCTTCTCCCTCTCCCATTCCCCCTGCTTGTGCTCTCTCACTGTCTCTTTCTCTCTCTCCGTCAAATAAATAAATAAAAATATTAAAAAAAAAAGAATTTTGTGTTATTTAAGCTGTTAGGTTTGTGGTAACTGGGGACCCAGCAATAGAAAACGAATACACCTGTGCTCAGTTTTTAAGAGAACAAGGCAAACAAGTGTCAAGCTGACTCCGGAGCTTCAACCCTACCCTCCCATGGAGGGCTTGCCCAGTCTAGGCTGTAAACCTAGAGGCGGGTACCACGTGTAATTTGCTCCCCCTTGTATCCCCGCAGCTGTACCTGGTGGTTACTACAGATCAGCTGAGTATTTTACTTATGTATGTATTTTGGCACTCAGCACAATTTTGTTCAGTGAGTGGAAGATATGCACGTTCTGTGTTGCTTTTATTGAAGTGCTTGAACACTCATTTGTAAGTTTTTTTTTTTTAAGAAGTTAACTTAAAAGACACATTCAGGATCAGCTGAATATTTTAAACTTCCACGTGCAAAGACTTAGCCACCAAGATGTTTATCACAGGAACAGCAGTAAAATGCTACAGAAAAGTTCCTGTCCCAGAACAGTTTTGGCCTATTGTCTCACAAGATCTTTGAGATTTTATCTGTAAGAGAAAATACTATGCTTCCTTTTAACTCGTGGTGTAGAAAACAATGTATTGACAGGAAATCATTCACAATATATTTTATTTGAGAGCACGTTTTAAAAATGGAAACGTGCGCATGTACACATCGTAAAAAAACCCGAACGGTGCTGTCTCAATAGGTAAAAAGCGGTTCTCCCTGAGCAGTAAGGTTGTGGGCAATTTGTGTTCTCTTCGAATTTGGGAGGAAGGCGTTACCTTAAAAATTTGTACTATGAACAGATAACTTCTGGAATCCGAGGAAATTATTATCACAAGGAGGTAGAAGACAGAAATCCACTTATGGGGTGGGTTAGCCTGGGCTCACCTTGAGTAGCTCGACTCCACTGTCTTGAGCGTTCTCAGATTGACCCTCGATCTGCTTCTGAAGGTAGAGAACTTCTCCCTCCATGTACCTACAGATTCCTTCATAGTAGAGAGCTGTCGGCGTTCTTCTGGGCACTAGGTTTTTAGCTCTACTGGAAAATATGTGGAAGTTGTCCCATTCCTGAAGCCTGGCATACCTGCGTCACCACAGAAGAACACAAATCAGGGCTGCCCTTGGAATGGGCTGAGGCTCTGAAGTGGGTCTGCAAGTAACAGCTCCCAGGACCTGAGCCTGGAAGTCTGCCATCGGCTCCCCAGTGGGAATGATGGGATAGGGAGCTGGGCAAGAATAGAATTTTTTGGTTGGTTTGAGGCAAACAGAATCCTCGGGAATGCTCAGGTAATATTAGCAACCAGTTATTTAACTCTTTGAACTCTAAAAAAGTGAAGGATATTGGACGCTTGGAGCTATAAATTCTAGGGCTTGAAGACATTGCTCCAAGTCCAGAGAGAGATGGCTTAGGCCAGTGCTGCTACTCAAAGTATGGGCTACAGACTGGGATCACCAGTGTCACCTGGATGCTCCTTAGAAACGCAGGCTTGCTGGTCCAACCCACATCTGTTGAATCAGACCCTCTGGGGATGGGGCCAGGAATCCGCGTTAACAAGTGTTAACGGGCTCTCCAGGTGATTCCTGTGCCCATTAAAGTGTGACAAGCACTGGCCTGGGCCACAGCCTTTGAAAGGAAACAGTAGAATAAAAAATTAGGATGACTTTTGGACTTTAGATTCCTTGAATTTTAATTCACATGGGCAAGTTAATTTAACTTTGGACTTTAACTTCTTTGGACTTTTACTGGTAAGCGTAATTCATTTTTAGAGTTCAATTTCTCCCAAGGAATTTTATAGTAGATTTCTATTCAATTTTGGAACTGCTCTAGTTTGTGGCCCTTTGTATAGGAATGTCTTCATACTGTCATTTAATCTCGTCACAAAATTGAAATATTGGACAACATGGCTGCATATACGAGATGGGAAGTAGACTAGGGAATGATGCTGTGGAAGTAATTTAACGAATGTTCTGGAACCTTGCTGTTGATCTACTTCCTTGAAGGTAAGACCATAGCTGCAGCTTTACTGAGTCAAAAACTTGATGAGTTAAAGGCATTAAGCCCCAGGCTTGATGGGTTAACGGGGTACAGAAGGGTGCTGCTTCCCCTCACGGTTTCCTTTCGTGTGAGGGAGCTCCGCTGTGCAAAGCATGGCCTCTCTTCCCCTGCTTCCCTTCCTGCTCCAGTGGTCTGGAGGGACGGGTTGCTGGTGACTGTGGGAAAGGAGGTAGGCAGGTGTAGCCCAGGACCTGGCCCTCTCCATCCTGAGAGGGCTGAGGCCCACAGGGAGCTTCGTACGGCTCTCCTCTCTGTCACGCATTGGAAAAAGACCTGTCTTGATGGAGGAGAACAGCAGTTTTCCAGCACGGCCTGCTGCCTGAGGGGGCAAGCCTAATGTTGGGGTTCAAAATTAGGAAGCCCACCCACCTGCAGACACAAGCCACATCCTCCAACATCACTTCTGTCAACAATGTTTTTCAATAGAACTCCATCTTGGTGGGGGTGGGTGGGCAAGTGGTACTATTTATGTGTCTCCCTCAAACCCCAAACACTCCTCAGAAGCAAGTACTCTTCTTCCTTTCTGTATTATCCCACCGTGGTGTGTCTGTAATAAATGCTTGTCGCACTGAATACGACTGAGGTGGTCTTGCCTAAGGGAGATGAACTAGGCGACCCCCAAGGCGCCTTTCAATGTAAATCCACTCTGACGCCTTCAATCTGTCTCACGTATAAATTATAAATTCTTTTTCTTTTCTTTTTTTAATCTCCTAGAACTCTTCTTCAGGAGTCAACCTTTTCAAATTTGGGAGTTTAGTGATATGCAACACATTGTTACCAGATAGCTACACAGGAATAGAGTCCCAGGAGGATTCCACTTTGGAATTTGAGGATTCTGTTGTCTTCATTTTGGTATATGAATTCCAAACATTCTTCAAATGTCTTATAAACAAAGCCTAAAATAGAGAGAAGCAGGAGAGCTTTGGTGGTGGATCGGGGTGGTCCTGTTCTAGCCTGGTAGCTCCCCGGGAGAATTTCCTCCTGTGGGGAGAGGCCATAATCTCTGTTTACTTTATGAAGCCAAAAGGTCCTGGGGAGGGCAACAGCCTCATGACCATGCTGCCCTGTGTTTGCAGAGCCCCAGCTTCTGTGCAAGTATATGCACACAGGGTACAAACTCCAGGGTTGGAGTTTAAACCAACCCTGCCCTGGGAGCCCTGCTGGAGTTGGCCTTAGTGCGGCCTGGGACCTCCCCATCCCCCCACCCGTGCTTCCCTCGTTGGCGGCAGTATCTGTATCCCTTTCCAAAAATCACATGGTGGGGAATGAATGCCCAGCTTGGCCCTTCTGGTTACTATGGACACTGAAGGCTGCCTCCTTGGTGTAACCAGGACTATCCGGACAGAACTTGTTTTCCAAATCTCCAGCAGCAACCAATGCCTGGACCCATTAGCAATTCCACCCTTTGTCCTAAAGCATGAGGTCTCTAAGTATATTCTGCTAACAAGTCCTCTAGTAAAAGGCACATATAAGACACTGTCAGTCCCTACACCGGTGTGTAAGTTGATCTCACCCTTAAACTGGCAGCTTACACCCAACAGTTTCCTCTGGACTAAACTCTCCTCCTTGCTGGTCCTTCACAATCCTTGCACCTTCCAGATGGCCCCTCAGCTGACCACGCTCTCCCCTTCCCTGTCCTAGAGGTCTTCCCAGCCAGAATCCTAGTGGTCTCAAGACCTCAGCCCCGACAGCTGCCGCACCACACCAACACACATACCCCCAATTGCTTGTAAATCCCCAAGCCACATTTACCAGAATAAAGCATGATGTCCAGGCAGACAAAATAGAAGAATGCCTTGCTGAAGATGTGCTCTTCTGTTATAGAAAGGTCCCACAGCCACCCCAACACCTGGATCAATTGCTTGTTTCTGAGGCAAAGGAAGGTAGTAAGGTTAGGAAGTGCTGGGGAGGAGAGGATGGAGTTGAGTGCTGGTCTTGTTTCCATGGTACCCACAATTCCAGACCAAATATGGCCCTTACGCAGATTTCAAACCCACTCCCAAATCTCAAATTGGCTCTTTGCTCAAACTGTTGTCACAGACCTCTGTATCACGGCGACCAGAGGCTGGAGCTTCTGGTCCTGGGTGCTCTTCTTCTCTGGGCATTTGCCTCTCCTGTGAAACTCTTCCCTTTCCCTCTAGGGAAAGCCTGATGCCCACGGCAGGATGATTGACTGACTCTCCTCCAGTCACTGGCCAGAGCAAACAGACTAGGGATGATGTATGTGAAAGAATGCTGTGCAGGGGCACCTGGCTGGCTCAGTCAGTGGAGCGTGCGACTCTTGACCTCAGGGTTGTAAGTTCAAGCCCCACGTTGGATGTGAAGATTACTTTAAAAAGTAATAAAATCTTTAAAAAAAAGAATGCTGTGCAAAGAACAGTGGTATCCCAAAGACTATGATTATCAGTCACATCTTACTGTAAATCCTGCTCCTTTGCCACCCAGTGGCCAGAGTAAAGCGAGCCCAGAATGCTCAATTACTATGGCTTCCTCCCTCTAATTTTGAAAATGCTTTCAGCTAAATACCTGTTTTTCAAGAAGAAAGATTTACTAAGCCAGCAGAGGACCATGTAGTGTCTGTTGGGATTCCGGAGCAGAGCCCACATCCTGTGGGCTCGATAGCCTGGGAAGAAAACAATTCCAGTATATTTCAGGGTGTTACTTGTATTCTGCATGCCCCTTCTTGCCCAGAAAAACCTTACCTAAGTCAATGGCCAAGTCCAAGTGACCCATTAAAAGCTTGGTATAGCCCAGTGTATCAGCCGCATATGACACGATTTCAATGCCCGCGCCTTTCAGGGGGAGGTTGAAGATCTGTTCCATGGCCATGATTTCATATTTGAACCACACGCCCTGGTAGCCGGCCAGCTGGTGGTGCAGTGAATAGTCCAGGTAGGCCTTGATGATCTGAAATAGCAGCAGTGGAGAAGAGAAGTGGCAAAACGAAGGTGGAACCAAGGCAGGAAGCCCGGGGACATCGCCCAGTGTTGGCCAGTGAACATGGGTTTATTAAGCTTGAGAACGGAGCTGGTCATTTGGCCAAGGCATGGGCTTAGGTGCAGATATTAAACTGGGTCTCTGCCACCTGTTTATTGGATCATCCCGGACACGCTCGATGGCTCCTCTTGCCCACAGAGTCCTTAAGCAAAATATAAGAATTTTAATTTTTGTGAAAAATAAAAGCGGTGGCTTATATATATGTGAATATATGATTGCAGAGCAAAAAGACGGGAAGGATTCACTCCATGGTGCATACTTGGGGAGGAATCTGAGGGACAGGAGGGACTTTACTTTTTACTTTATACAATTCTGTGATGTTTAATTTTTATAACAAGTATGTCTATTCTGTTGATTAACGAAAAAGAAAGGCGGGTTTGGTTTGTTTGCTCTTAAAAAGAGGAAAGCGTGGTTGTAAACTGAATTGAGAGACCTCTGAGAAGTTGGTTACTCCATAAACAACTCTTTCAAATGGTCAAGTTGCTCCAGAATATAAATGCTTAGGGACAGGTGAAGAGAAAGCAGTTCCTGCTAAAGAAGGTTCCTAATGATACAAGTGTCTCCTACTGAGCACAGTCAGTGGGGAGGCATTTAGGAGAAGGGGACTTTTTTCCTAGAATTCTTCAACTCACACAAAATAAGCAGGCTACAAATTCTGTGTTAACAGACAGTTCTGTGGGCATTTGTTAAGCCACAAAGTCAATCTGAGGGGCTTCCTGTATTCCTGATCTGAGTTGTGTTTCAGATGGTGCTACCAGAAGGGAAGGGCAGCTGGAAATTGTGGATCAGGAGAGGACTGCCGGGCGAATGAAATGTCCAACGCTGTAACAGAGCCCAGGACTTCTTGGATTTGGATCAAGAGCATAGAGTCCAACTGCTTTACTTTATGCAGAAAATATGAAGCTCAGAGGTTATGTGGCTTGCCAGTGGTCACGCCACAGATGGGTGAAGTTCCGGAAACTACTCTCTCGGGGCTCATTCTGGTTCTTTCTGTTATCCAACAATGAGTGTGTCATCTGCTTTTGAGCACCCAGGGGAGCTCTTGCCAGGCTGCTCTGCCTTTGGTCATGGCCATATTGTTAACCAGCCTCTTTCGATTCACTTTCCAATTTTGGCTTCTCCATTATAGTCTCCTGTCCCCCAATGCCACCATGTTTTTAAGAGATAGACCCCAAATAGGGAGGGGAATGAAAGGATTTCATTCACTAAATATTTGCTGAGTGCCCACTATGTCCCAGACACTGTTACTAAAGCTCAGGATGTGAGAACGGTAACAGACAAGATCCCTGCTCTTATGGACTTTACAGGCTAGTAGCGGACGCAGGCTACACACTAACAAAGGAGCAAACAAGGAAACGTCAGATGGTAACAAGAGCTACTACAACAGAGGGACAGGTTAAAGAGTCAGTGGGCGAGGCAGTCCAGAAAGGCCTATGAAGGAGGTGACCTTCAAGCTAATGAGCACAGAGCCCAGTAAAGGTCAGGGGATGAGCGCTCCAGGCAGAGGAAATGTCCACTGCAAAGACCCTACAAGGGGACTGAACTTAATGTTTGAGGAACCGAAAGAGGTCTAATATGGCCGGGTTTAGTGGCCCAGGGAGCTACAGGAGGATGGGCAGAGGGCTATATTTGATGGGCTTTGTAAATATTTCTGTATCCTGGGCTATTGGAAGGCACTAATGCTGGGGACAGACTCCTGGCTAGGAATTTAAGCCCCTCCAGCATTCAGTGCTACTTGACCATTTCCCTTAATTCCTGATAATTAATCACTCCAAGAGGAAGCTACTGCCCCAGAAGAAATCTAGACTTGATGTGCTTTTTTATAAAGGAAACAGATCATTCATTAGATGAATTGGATTTAGCTTAATAATTCCTTATTTTGTCTTCTGGAGTTTTCCACATCTAACCAAAGTTTTCCCAGCTTATGACTTTGTAGGGGCCAAGGGCAGGCTGCCCCAAAATGGGCCACTTTGGCATGAACATTATTTTGAGTCAAAGGCAATCAAAACCCAGCAGATTCAGGAAAAGCTTTTTTTTTTTTAAAGGCTAAACAAATTTATTTGTTTTATTTTTTTAAGCCGAAATAAAATTAACATTCATGTTATATTAGTTTCAAGGAAGAGCTCTTTGTCTCTCAACTGCCTGCTTTACTAGGAAGAGAGGTATTAACAGAGATTCCTCTTTACCTAAGGAATTTCTCTGCATAATAGGGCAACACCTTTGTTTTCCAAACATCTCCTCACCTTCCTGCTAACAGTCTTCCTCCCCTTCGTGCCCTCAGGCCCCTACCCCTCTCCCTAGCTCATATAAGCCTCATGTTGCCTCATTGTCTTTGGAATTTCATGTCTCCATGGATTCCCCATACATACACTATTAAATTTGATTTTCTCCTATTAATCTGTCTCATATCAACTTGATTCTTAGTCCAGTTAGAAGGACCCTAAAGGGCAGAAGAAAAAATCTTCCTCCCCAAAAACTTAGACACGCAGTTCTGCCAGTGGGTCCTGAGACCATCTCAGGGAGTGCACAAAGAAGTCAAAGCTGCTTTCAGGATATCAAGGCATTATTTGTGTGAGGAAAAATGGTGCAAGATCAAAACAAACAAAAAAACTCAGTGGATTGTCCTGTCTAGTTCACTCATTAAGGTTATCTCTGCCTTTCATTGTCTTTGGGCTATTTTATAGCTCTGTATGAGGCAGAAAACTGATAATGTAAATTAGCCTCTTGCATAGAAATGTAAGTGTTCAGGGGAATCCATGTGATTATTGCCCCCATAACTAGACTAGTTTTGCGTCCAGTCATAAATTGAGTTCTCCTTGGAACCAGTTGTAACATCTCACTAATTTCTGTGTTTATAATTAATGTGTTTAATAGGATCTTTGATATGGGCTCTTTTTGTATTTCTATGAGTCATGATTTTATCTTTTTTTAAAAAAATTATCCTTTAACATTTTCCTTTTTTACCCTCATTCTCTACTGGTATATAGCGCAGTTTTCCAGGGGCAACATCCCATGTTGCAACGGAGTGAAATTAGAAACAGACCGAGAATCCACCTATCTTCTATGAAGTCGGACATTAAGATATTTGCAGAAATTTAATACGTGCCACTCTTCTCGCTCAATTTTTTGTCTGGGGGAATTGGTCTTTTGTTCTTCCAATTAAAATGTTAATTACGTTAACATGTAAGAGCTTTATTTTTCTTTTAAATACCTCAGTCTTTGTTTCTTATAATTTCGGTAGATGCAACCCATAAAAACAAAAAGCTTTGAGGTCCTCAGGAATTACTGAGTCTAAAGTGATTCTGGGACCAAAGTGTTTGAGATGCTGGCCTTGGCAAAACAACCCAGCCCAGAAGGGCTTTGTTCTACCCTCGCGATTCTGCATCCCTGTTGGCTCCCAGTAGGAGTTTCCTTCTAAATGAGATGCAGAAATTTAAAAGCAGCTACAACAACAGCCTACCTGAAAATCATCTTGAGTTTCCAGGGCCGTATTCACTTGCATCATAGCTGCTAGGTGGCCATAATACTTGTAGTGGAAAAAATAATTTAAGCTATAGATCTGCCACAGCAAGGAGAAGCACGCGATTTGCCTGTAGAGTTGCGCCAGCCTCCTCTTCCTATTAGAGAAAATACACACATGGGACGGAGAAAGAATGCTAGAGAGGAACGCAGGTACAGAAGCCTCGCTCCCCGCTGGGAGGTCAAAGCAGGTGTGAGCCTGAGTCCTGCCTCCTTTACAAGATGGTAAAGCGCAGGCACATCAATTTTTATGAAGCACATTTTCTCCCCCACCCAATGGGGAGCATAATACCTACTTTGTGATGATTAATTAAGATAATTTATGCAAATCACTTGTCCCCTGTCAGGTCATCGCTATTTATTTATTTATTTGAGAGAGCAAGAATGAGAGAGAGAGAGAGAGTACATGAGAGGGGGGAGGGTTAGAGGGAGAAGCAGGCTCCTCGCTGAGCGGGGAGCCCGATGCGGGACTCCAGGATCATGACCTGAGCCGAAAGCCATCGCTTAACCAACTGAGCCACCCAGGCGCCCCAGGTCATCGCTATTTAAATGAAGTTATTTTAAAAAGCCCATTTATTTAATTCATCACATTTGATTCTGATAACAAGCCTGGAAGAAAGGAAGAAATAATGAACCCCATTTTATGCAAGCAGGTGAGACTCAGACAGGTTAAGTGACTAACCGGAAGTCACACAGCTAGAATGTGGTGGGGCCGGGGCTCAGGCTCTGTCCGCTTCCAGCCCAGCCGTTCCTATATGTCATGTCCTCCACTGAGCAGGCTATCAGGAGCTAGGCCTCAGCTTAACAAAGGAAATGAACATTTTAACAATTACGTTCTGCTGTGATCTGAATGCATCTCCACCAAATTCACATGTTGAATCCTAACCCCCGAAATTAATGGTAACAATAGGTGGGCGCTTTGGGAGGTAATTAGGTCGTGAGGGTAGAGCCCTCATAAATGGGGGTAAGGCTCTTATAAAAGAGACCCCGGAGCTCTCCAGCCCCTTCCCACCATATGAAGATAAAAAAAAGTCTGTGACCCTGAAGAGGCCCCTCCCCGACCATGCTAGGACTCTGATCTCAGACTTCAGCAATAAATTTCTGCTATTTATAAGCCACCCAGTCTATGGTATTTTGTTAAAACAGCCTGAGCAGACTAAGAACATTCCAACAATGTAAAGGAAGGTCACAGGAGCTGGTGGACCTCCTGTGCTGAAGGTACTCAAGGCGAGGAAGGACGACCAGCTACAAAGAATGTTCAGGTTCTCAGTCTTGGCTTCAACAAGCCATTTAAAAATGGGAACCTTATCTTTATGATAAGCAAGTTGGCTGCGATATTAGTGATTTAACAAAACCAAGAAAACAAAATATAATTAGAAATATTTATCAAAAAGCAGATTTTAAATAAAGACGAGAAAGGAGGAAGAAAGAGATATCCTGGGGGGCGTCTGGGGGGCTCGGTCTGTTAAGCATCTACCTTCAGCTCAGGTCATGATCTCAGGGTCCTGGGATCAAGCCCCATATCAGGCTCCCTGCTCAGCAGGGGAGTCTCCTTCTCTCTCTCCCTCTGCCCCTCACCACCGGCTCATGCTCTCTCTCTCTCACTCTCAAATAAATAAAATCTTTAAAAAAAAAAAAAAAAAAGAGAGAGAGATCCTGGAGATTTTTAAAGAAGAATTCCAGGTACTTTCAATTTAGACATTAATGACATTGATTCTGTTGTGGAAATTATTTTTTAAAGCCTCTTAGGAAACAGCGTAAAATCCCTTACAGCGTAAGACATTCATGAGGGCCGTAGAAACTCTGACTTTAAAGTTGTTCCTTGTCCTCATTTTTGAGATCAGAACCCTTTGACCAGACGGTGTTGGAAACCCACAGCTCTGCAGTTTCTTCCTCAGCAGTACTTCCCCCCTTTACCTTCATGCAGGTAACTTCTTATTCCTTTCATAAAATGTGGCTGTTAACTAGGCTTGTCAGATTTAGGGAATGCAAACGTGGGATGCCCAGTTAAATTTGCATTTCAAAACAATAAATAATTTGTTTAGAATGCACATGTCCTAAATATTTGTGTGACATATATGTATCCAAAAAAAATGACTCGGGGCACCTGGGTGGCTCAGTCAGTGGAGTGTCCGACTCTTGATTTCGATTCAGGTAGTGATCTCGGGGTGGTGGGATCAGGCCCCACGTTGGGCTGGGCCCTGTGCTGAGAGCCTGGAGCCTGCTTAAGATTCTCTTTCTCTTCTCCCTCTGCCCCTCCCCATTCACACGCACTCTCTCTCTTTAAAAAAAAAAAAAAAAGAAAGTAAAAAAATGATTCATTGTTCATCTGAACTTCAAAGTGAACTAGGCATGCTGTATTTGATCGGCAACTCTACACATGACCCAAACTCTGATTCCCTCCTACCTCTCAGAGAGATCTCTGCTGACCTCTCCCTGCCCCCTCCCTCTTGGTGTCTCCTGAGACCACAGGCACCATTCCCAGGAGCCTGCCCCTAACCTGCAAAGGAGCTCAGCTCCAGCTCATTCCCACCCCAGACTCCCCCACATTTAAGGGAACACTTTTGGGGGAAGGCAGTGGGCTTGGGGAAAGAGCTGTAGCAACTGGCTCCTAGAAATAGCTGTTTGCATCTCAGGCAGAACCTGTAGCGAAACCACTACTGGCCTCTGCCAGCATGGGAGAGATGTCCTCTGTCAGCTCTCTAGATCCCCAGCTAGGTGGCATTTTCCTTGGCGCCGATTGGATAGGGGGAATATATCCAGAAACTTTTATTGTGGAAAATTTCAAACATACACACAGTAAAGCAGAAAAATATCATGAACTACATGCATTGAACACCCAGCTTCAACAACTACCAACGCAGGGCTTGAACTCACAACACTGAGATCAAGGCCTGAGCTGAGATCAAGAGTCCGATGCTTAACCAACTGAGCCACACAGGTGGTCCCCCCCCCAGTATTTTTTATAGTTTTTTTATAGGCAAAATTTACATACGTTGAGATGTATAAATCTTAGTGGTTTAATCATGACTGATGGATACTCCCATGTAACGCACATTCCCATCCAGGTACATAGATGGGTGGGCAGTCTGCCCTCTGGCAGAGGTCTTTGGAACCTTGTATTTCGGTTTGGGCCAGGGACGATACCCAGCGTTGTAGCCCTGGATGGAAAAGGGCTTGTGACTGAGGCCCCAGGAGCACTGGTACAGCTAGCTTCCAGTGGAACATGGAGGGTCACAGGGATTGAAGGGGCGGACTAGGGCAGGGCACTGGAGCTCAGCTTGCGAAGGGCTCCCTGATGTTTTTGTCACCTGAACTCACCTTTTGCAAAAGCTGCTATGAGGTGTTCTTGGGCAACCCCCACCTCGCCTGGGAGCCTTCCCCACCAGCCCCCTCTAGCCGCCTCCAGCCCCCTCCAGCACCAGTGAGCCTCAGGGCAGAGCCACCAGGCCTTCTTGCGCCCCCTAGAGGCCCAGGCTTTGGGGGCTGATGGAGTCTGTGTAGGTCTCTCTCTCTTAGGAGTGAGACCTCCAGCTCTGCCCAGCTCCTTCCCTTACCCTGGAGGTGAGCTCTCTTGGGCCTGTTGATTCACATAGTAAAAGTGTCTGTTTTTCTCAACGTGGGTGTGAAGAAACAGGGAGATTAAGTTGTAAGGAAAGATTCTGTTGAGCAGCTTCAGTGCCTTCCGCAGCATTTTCTTGGCAAGCACCATCTGGCCCATGTTGAAACAGACCTACAGGGAGAAAGGAGGGGGAGAAAGGAGAGAGGAAAAGCAGTGATTCTGGACTTAATCGGTGTGTTCCAACAACACATATTCCTGGGATTCTTATCAAAAGGGTAACTTAAGCCCCAGGAACAAAATCCCCGTGGGCCTGGCATAACAGTAAATGTTTGCAGACGAATGCCTGGAAGGATGGCTGACTGATGAGGATTTTGCGACGAATCTTTATTGTGCATCTTCTACCTCTGAGAAAATGTTTCCCCGAGCAGGTCCATGTTTGACGGTTGTTAAAAAACCTTTCATAATGACGTCAGCCACGAGGACAAGGAAGATCTTGCTGCTGGTAAGTGAGGGCAAGGAGGTTTGAGTAGCGGGGCTTGATGTTCTGTGGTCTTGGCAAGGATTTGTGGCAGAGGATGGGAGGGGGTGCAGGAAGGACAGGGACGGCTTCTGCTTCTTCTATATAACGCCCCAGTGACCGGTAACACATGATCATGTTTTTAATGGTTTCTTACCTGACCTTTGAGGCTGTAAAAGGTAGCAGACTCAAAAGTATGACTCCAGGATTTGTCGTCCTTGAGCATTTTCAGCAACCTCTCTCCCTCGTTCAAATATATGTATGCCTGCAGCCAGCAGAGGGGCACATTGTGTTGAGTCAGCAGGGGTCCGGCCTCTACTGAGCAGGGAGAAGCACCTGCCACCGCAGGACCCACTTCCAGCCCCGTCCCTGGCTCTGGATTAGTAAGGGCCTCCAAACTCTAGGCAGCACTGGGTAGGTCAAGTTCCTGGTGAAGATCCTGGCCACCTGCAGGCCTGTCTTTGTCCACTGGATCACTCGCTCGAGAGGATGGATCCAGGGCAATTTCTTCCTCTGAGTAATTCCACCCCCGATGGCCCCTATTTCCAACAATGTACCCACCGCCCCTGACAGTATCCCCACATCTATGAGAAGCTGGTCTTGATTTTTGGAATGAGTTATGGACCGCTCCCATTTCCTTTGCCAGGGCCATCTTTAGGAAGGTAAGGCCCTGAGCAACTCTCCCCACTTCATTTTAAAACTATGACATCGTTAGACAGGACAGCCTTGGTACACATGAGTACCAAGGCAAGGTCAGACTTGAAGAGTAAAATAAGGCAAGGTGATATCCTCAAATTTCATTCAGCCAAAGGGATATGAGTGGGAGGCAGAAGAGGGAGACATGAGTTGACCTGGACCTACTAAATTATTTTTGGTGGGACAGAGGATGCAAATGGCACATTCTGGGTAACTAGCACCAGGGCTCTGCTTCCAATCATTGTCTTTCCTGACCATCCCCCATTCCCTGCTAATTGAGATGGGGGTGCTTAGCAAGTTGGTCCCCAAGGCTACTTAAACCTTCTCTTCTTGGGACTCACTGATCATATCCCCCTTTTCCATATGTGTGTGTGTGTGTGTGTGTGTATACACATATACACACATATATATTCATATATATAATATACATGGGCGACTTTCATCTTTCACATAAATACTGAGAGAACTGGGGCTTACCAACATTTTTAATGATTTAATTTTTAAATTTTATAAAAATCTAAGGTATGAGGGTCGATTAGGCTGCTGTGATCAAAAGCAATTGTAAATATGGAAGAGACCACCAGTATGGACATGAAGTATAGGCATGCCTATTCAGAAATGTGAGTCAGATGAGGCAAGGGCCAGAGGAGCATTTCCTAAAGTGAGTTCAAGCAATGTTAGTCTAGTCAGCTGCTCTACGAAAAGTGGTCTAAGGTCAAGTAAGTTTGAGAAACACAGTATGCCCCAGAACTAGCCCGACCCTCTGGAAGATTTACCTGTATCTTAGCATATTAAGGCCATGAAATATTTGCAGTAAAGAAACCTATTTAGCTTTATTCAGCTCAGTGCTTCCCAACTTACTTAAGAATTAATCCTTTTTATTTCATTATACATACATCGAATCCCCACATTTCTAGGGGCAGATAGCCCTGGAATGTTATTTACAATTATCCCAGAGAAACACTAGTGTTTTGGTGGCCTAAAGGAAGTGTATGATAATTTAGCACAAATTACATGAAGACCAAAGTGAGTGAGCTCCTTTTGGGGAATCACAAGATGAAAGCCAGATTTGTACTTATCCAAAGACCTACAGGTATTTGTGCTCACAGGTAATTAGGGAGGACAGAAGGCAAATGCCACAAGGACATTACTGAGGAAGACTCTGCTGAAACGGCAACATTGATACCAAGAGTCCTTTCTGCATCATTTTGGGAATGAGATAGGACATCCACCCCCTTCCCATATAGGTAGACAGTTCATGGCAAGTTTCTAAAGGTGGCACTATTTTAAATGATGTATAATGCTAGTTTCAATTTGTTCTAACTTTCATTTCTCAATCTCGGGTCATTTCCCTTCTCAGCAATTTGATTTTCAGGGGAAAGTGGTGCTGGCAGGAATCAAGAACATGAAGTAATAAAAAAAGCACCCTAGAGCTTCCCTTCGGGCACGGTGGTCTCTAACTTGTCTCAAGGGTGGGTGGGGGGGCGGGGTAGAAACACCTTACCATATAATTATCGCCCAAGATGAGATAAGCAGATGTAATTTCTAGGAAGTAATATAAGGCTTTGTTGTTTTCTCCCAAAGCCAGAAAATGGTGGGCCAGAGGCATGATGACCATCTCTACGATCTCCTCACACTGGCAAGATTCCAGAGGAATGATGTCTTCCTCAGACGTCCTCATTTTTGTTATAATGACATCAAAGAAACTCAAGATCTTTTCTCTTATTTCTTCAGGACTGTCCAAATGCGGAAATAAAGAGGAGGAATAACTTGTAGCTACACTTAGCTTTCGATATGAAAATATCTTTAAAAAACTAATAAAAGAGCAAGATAATCAAACCTGATGTAGACGCTACTGACAGAACTCACCATGCACACACCCCAACATTTCCCCACTCGTACCAAAGAGGCCGAAGAGAACTGACCTGACAGAAGATTTTAACAGTATTCTGAGCTTAATGACAGTTGTTTATGCCTAAACAGTCATGTACGCCTGTACCTGAGATTTTCAGGAAATATCTCAGATTTCTTATGAGTCTCTATTTTGGAAAAGGTGGTCTCTTCTTCAGCTAGAAAATAAACAAACAAAAGAGTTGTATGAATCATGAAATGTTCCATGTGGCAGAAATGTCTGGTGTCCACCAAAGACTCTTGTTCCCCCTTTCCCGACACAGTGCCTGCTGCCCAGCCAGACTCTCCATTTCCCAGTCTCCACTGCGTCTCAGGTGAACCCACATGATTCGTTTAAAATGGAATTCTATCAGAAGTAATATATGGCATCTCTGAGCTGAGATGGTTTGGTATCTTTTCCACACTTTCCTTCCGCCAGAGAGCAAATAATTGGGAGAATCTAAGGGATGGCAAAAGGACAGAATGGAAGGAGCCTGTGTCCCTGACTTACTGTGTTCAAGACCATTTGTCAGAACTTTCACTGGATCATTACATGGGCAGGAAAAAAAATTATTCTGTTGTGTCCCCAGTTCTTCCTCCATTGGGGAGGAAGAATTTCCCCTGCCGTTCAGAGGTCCTTATAGCTGAACTAAGAATCAAATCGATATGAGACAGATTAACAGGGGAAAATCAAATTTAATACATGTCAATAAGGGGAATCCGCACAGACATGGAAATTCCAAAGACAGTGAGGAAACATGGAGCTTAGAAGAGCTAAGGAGAAGGGGAGGGGATCTGAGGATACAAAGGGAAGAAAGACCATTAGCAGGAAGGTGAGAGGAGATGTTTGGAAAACAAAGGTTGCCTTATTATGCAGAGAAGTTTCTTGGGTAAAGAGGAATCTCTGTTTAATAGCAGGCAGTTGAGGGGCAGGTGAAGAGCTTTTTCTGAATCTGCTGGATTTGGATTGCTTTTAATTCAAAATAATGTTCATGCAAAATGGCCCGTCTTGGAGTGACTTGCAGTGGCTCCTACAGTGTTAAGCCACTGAAACATTGGGGTTGGTTATAGAGGATCACATTATCCTCACTAATTTACACTGCAGCAACTAAAACTACGAATAAATGATCTGTTTCTAGTGGAGAAATATAGACATTTAAATATATACCCCAAAGGCTAACTAAAGGGCAGAGAAACTTGAACTTAAAACCTTCAGTCTATCCAGACTCCAATAGGTTAGAAAATTCCAGAAACAAATGAGGATGGTCGGATCTAGCCATTTCCCCATGCAGAAGGAAGGAAGAACCCTCGACAGGGGAAGGGACTTGTCTCAGATCATCTGTTAGGGATAGAGGTAGGACTAGAACCTAGGTCTCCCAGCTCCAAGGCCAATGCATTACTCCACAGATCTTTTAATTTCTAAAAATGCAGTTTAGGCACCTAGTGATCACCTTCTTTTGAAAGCCTTCTATTCTAAGTCTAGAATAGACTTAGTGAGGGCCCCCCTAATGGCTCTGCATTCCTAATCCCACTTGCCCTAGCAAACAAGCTTTTCAGTTTCCTTCCTTGGAGTGGGATTTACCCCCCATTACATACTGTAGATTTTTTACTTCTTCATTATGTTTTTTCCTCCATTGCTTCTCCACAATAGAATGAATGCTCTTTTGTTCACTGATGTATACCACGTGCCTGCAGCAAGGGTCTGGCACATAGTAGGAACTCAGTATTTGTTGAATGAGTAAATGAAATGTGAGGTGGGGTTTCAATACATGTTCAGAAGGCAAAGGAGTGAGAGGAGTGGTCTCTGATGAAGTAGGTAGAGCGAGCTGAAGGACAGAGCCCAGGAGGAAGCCTATGGACTGCAGATCTTTGGGGATCAAGACTTAAGAAAATAACTTGAGAAGGACTTGAGGATTGAGAGAGAATTGAAAAGAGAATCAAATTCCTCATTATCTAATTTACACCTAATGTCTTTGAAACTCTTCCAATTCCAGCTGACTCTTGAACAACACAGGGGTTTAGGGACACCAACCCCTTCGCCTCCCCAGCAGTTGAAAATTCACATATAACTTTTGACTCCCTAAAAACTTAACTACTTAACAGCCTACGGCTGACCAGAAGCTTTACTGATAACATAAAGTTAATTAACCCATATTTTCTTTTTTTTTTTAAGATTTTATTCATTTATTTGACAGAGAGAGACACAGCGAGAGAGGGAACACAAGCAAGGAGAGTGGGAGAGGGAGAAGCAGGCTTCCCGCGGAGCAGGGAGCCCGATGTGAGGCTCGATCCCAGGGTCCTGGGATCATGACCTGAGCCGAAGGCAGACGCTTAACAACTGAGCCACCCAGGTGCCCCAACCCATATTTTCTGTTTTATGTATTATATACTCTATCTTTACAATAAAGGAAGCTAGAGAAAAGAAAATGTTATTAAGAAAATCGTAAGAGAAAATATGTTCATAGTACTATACTTATTTATTGAAAAAAATGTGCATATAAGTGAATCTGCACAGTTCAGACCTGTGTTATTCAAGGGTCACCTGTATGTCCTTCACCAGTATTACCTACAGGCACAAGGTTCAGGGATAATGGACAGAGTCTCCAACCAAGACAGGATATTATAAAGAAGACATTGCAAAAAAGAAAATTATCCTAGAAACTCGAGGAAAAATAAACTTTTGTAAGAACTCAAGGGACACCTGAGTGGCTCAGTCAGTTAAACGTCTGCCTTTGGCTCAGGTCATGATCCCAGGGTCCTGGGATCAGGCCCCACACTGGGCTTCCTGCTCAGCGAGGAGCCTGCTTCTCCCTCTCCCTCTGCTGCTCCTCCTGCTTATGAGCTCTCTCTCTCTGACAAATAAATAAAATCTTTAAAAAAAGAACTCTTTTCACAGTATATTACTTGGTTCTGTAATGCATAGCATCTACATGATCTTTGTAACGATTTATCAAATGATGGTCATTAACAATACTGGGGGAGAGGTCCTGAGGAGTAGTGTGACAGGGGTAAGTCCTCACCTGGGCATGCTGTATCTGTTCACCAAAGTAAGAAGAAAACAGATAATGTCAATTTGTTTTTTTAGTATATGTGCTGCCGAAGCGAGCACAATGTCAATTTGTTTTTTTAAGAAAGAAAACTGTATGAACACATCATTTTGTTATGGAGGCAATGACCAGAAAGAACAGTTAAGATGTTCGCCCCTGAGATGTACTGAAAGTGTCTGGGGCACTAGGGTTTGAGATTATTGTTTCTATTGTAAAACTTTTAGGGAAAATTTTAAAGTCCTTATTTAAAGATGTCTAGCTGATAGGCTTTTAAACAGGTGAAAAGTTCTGATAGGAGAAATAGTAGAGCTTTGGCCTCAGGCAGGTGGAGGGGCTGACAGAAGCGCAGACATTACTCAGAGACACAGGAGGGCACAGAAGCACCCGAGTGAAACTGCTAAGGTATATTGGAGAATCCAAAAATAACTGAAGTTGCTTTCTTTGACAGCCCTAGCCAGCCTGCTTAAAATCATTTGGGGGGAGGTGGGGAGCCTGGGTGGCTCAGTCGGTTGGGCGTCTGACTCTTGATTTTGACTCAGGTCATGATCTCAAGGTTGTGTGACCGAGCCCCGTGTCTGTGGTCAGCGGGGAGTCTGTTTGGGATTCTCTCCCTTTGTCCCTCCCCCTTCTTTAAAATAAATAAACAAATCTTAAACAAAAATCAACTGTGATTTTACCCCCCACTGCCACAAAATATATATATATATATATATAATTACATACATAGAGAGACTCCCTGGTTCCACATAGTCTGGAATCTTCCTTCCCCTTTCTCTTTTATTTATTTATTTATTTATTCATTCATTCATTCATTCATTTTTATTTATTTATTTTTAAAGTAGGCTCCACACCCAGCATGGAGCCCAACACAGGGCTTGAACTCACAGCCCTGAGATTAAGACCTGGGCTGAGATCAAGAGTCAGATGCTGGGGCAGCTGGGTGGCTCAGATGGTTAAGCATCTGCCTTCGGCTCAGGTCATGGTCCCGGGGTCCTGGGATCGAGCCCCACATCGGGCTCCCTGCTCGACAGGAAGCCTGCTTCTCCCTCTCCCTCTCCCCCTGCTTGTGTTCCCTCTCTCACTGTGTATCTCTCTGTCAAATAAGTAAATAAAATCTTTAAAAAAAAAAAAAAAAGAGTCAGATGCTTAGATGACTGAGTCACCAGGCTGCCCCTTGCTTCCCCTTTCTCTTATCGGCCTCAGCCAACTCTCTCCTACTGGTATTTTCACTGGTTCCTTGAACATGGCCCTATGTTGGGATCATCCCTGAAGCTTCTTGGATTTGCACATGCATCCTTGTCAGCCCTCATTTTCTGCCCTCTGGGCACCTGTTTTTTTTGTTGTAGGGGTGTGCCCTCTCTTGGTCCTCAAGTCCTTCTTAAAAGTTGTTATTTTTTTGTGTCTTCCGTTCCAGCATCTAGGGCTCTTCTCATACTCCCAAAAGTACTTGGGAAGTACTTAAAATGGCTCCAGGCTGGCTTTTTCTTCCATCCGATCCATGAGAATCCAGACTCTAAGGCTCTGAACCTAAAGCCTGACTTCTCTTTTTTGAAAAGGGAGATGGGCAAGTGTTAGTACCGGGTCAAAAGGAGACTTAACGCCACAGTGCAAAGCTGCTTTCTTCCTGATTGAGGACTGAGAGGGCATCGCCTTCCTCACTCTCTGACTCCATTGACTGCCACATCCAGGAACCTCTTCTAAATCTCCCCTGCCAGTCTTGCGCAAAGGTCCCACCCTGTACTTTGGGAAACTCAGGTGTACTGGGCACAGCATGAGTTTGGGAATGAGACTGTCCTGTGATTGAATAGTCTATCACTCATTCTGTGGCACTGGACAAGTTATTCAATCTTCCAGAACCTCAGTTTTCTCATGTATAAAATGAAAATAGCCCTCCACCTTGAAAGGTTAACATGAAGATCAAATGAGAATGCATGTGAAATAAAGAGTGAATGAGAATAAATATTTATTTTGGGGGGCACCTGGGTGGCTCAGTCAGTGAAGCATCTGCCTTTGGCTCAGGTCATGATCCTGGAGTCCTGGGATCAAGCCCCACATCGGGCTCCCTGCTCAGTGGGGAGTCTGCTTCTCCCTCTTCCTCTGCTCCTCTCCCTGCTGGCATTCTCTAGCTCTCGCACTCTCTCAAATAAATAATTAAAATCTTTAAAAAATTATTTTTGTACCTACTATGTGCTAGGCACTTTACATACATTTCTTCCCAATTTTTAATATCCATATAATATAGGAATCCTGTCCTTATAGCCTCTGTTTTCCCAACCAGATTTAGCCATAATCACCAAGGCCTTCGGCTAGAGCATGTAGCCCCCTGATGCTCCTTGGTCACCCCCATGAGGGAGGGCTGAAGTTGGGGTTACTGCCCCTAGCCTCACATCCACCATGCCTGTGGTAACGGAGTCCCTGGTCCCTGATACCCCTTGAATCCTCTCCTGTGTTTTCCCAGATTGTGTAGCTGATTTGTGCTATCAGACTGTAACTTTCTCACTTTTGCTTCACGGATGTCTGGAACCCCGGCCCTGAGCCTGAGCCCCCTTTTCTGGGGCCTTGACCTCCTTAGCCCTGCATAATTCTCCCCCTCTCACATTCTTTCTCTGATGGAACCTTGTTTCAAACCTGACTGCCAGAGCAACAACACTCTTACCTGCCAAGAAACAGTACTCCCTCTTGCTCTTGTTTCTGCTTCAACGTGTGAGACCCCTGCCCCCCCGCCCCCCTTGGATTCTATCCCTTGGTGTGAATTAAGCTGGGTCCATTTTATCCCTCTGGATATTTTCCTTTGAGCTCTGGCTGCACCCCATTTTGCCAGAGTCCTGAACTTCAAACCCTCTCTGAGTCTCACAGCAAGGGTGTTTCTGCCGGACTCAGCTGCTCACATATCCCCCTTTCCCACTCCAGTGACCTACGCTACTCAAGTCTCCAGCCTTTTGCGGAACCCACGCCTTGAGGGACTTGAAGCCCTCAAGGTCCAAATCTACTCCATTCCCCAGGAATAGTTAGGACTAACGAGGGATGAGTTATGTTTACTTTTAAATCCGTGGGACTTAGCCATCTTCTTAATGGTATCCATGTCCAAACTGTTGAGGCGAATGTTCACTGTGAAGTGGTGGTAGGGGATAAAGTCCCCACTTTGGCAATGGTCACATCTGTGTGCATTTTCCTCTAAAAAGCGGGCACATTTCAAGTGCATGGCTTTCTTCTGGTCCTTCAGCCACAGTTCATAGGCTGTTTTCTGCATCATAGGCCTGCAAAATCGAATGATGTGGCACTCGATGACCTCGCTTTCCAGCTCGTGGAGCTCTTCCTCCTCACCATGAGCTAGGGAGAACAGAAAGGCAATGACCGGGTCAGCCCCTGCTGCCCCATGCACATCGGTTCCTTGACCAGGTACGCCTTTAACTAAGAGGAAATGTGAGTCACTTCCAGGTTCTACTCACCCATTCCCTCACTGGGCTTCAGAGACAGCGAGCGATAATTCACCTCAAACGAGGCCGCATTCTGTTTTAGGGCCGTTCGGAGCTCCTTGCCATTCCGGAAACAATCAAAGACGTTGGATTCCACTAGAGTCGCCAGGGCCTTGATCATCATCTTCATGTTCCAACAAGGCAGAACCTCGAACAACAATTCCGTGGTGAAGGTCAGGCCGATAATGGCAGCACATCTCACCAACATCTGGTGGGAAAGGCTCATGCTATCCAGCTGAACCAGAGAGATTTCTGCAGGTGAAAAGCCACACAATAGGAAACTGGTCACCTGTCTCTAGCAAATACATTCTAGAGATGGACAACTGTCCTTCTCTACACTGCTTGTTTCACAGGAACCCGGCCACGCTAAACCAAAAGAGATTATTTGCTTAGGACCTCCTTCACGGAGAGGGCATGGTGCTGCTATCTGAGACGTGCACGGCACGATGGCCAGCCCAGAACAAGACTGACTGCAAGGTGTTTGGGTTTTGTGCTAGAGTGTGACAGGGTTTGTGAGGACAGGGGAGGTCATGGTGGGCCACGGTAGTCGGAGAGTGCCTGCCATCCACCTGCTATGTTGACTTCGCCAGCTGGCCCTTGTCTGCCCCCCTCACTGACTGCCTCCTCCTAGCAACAAGCCTCCTCTCGACCTTGCCTGAGACTTACTCGTTCTTGTGACAGTCTACTACCGTCTCTGTGCTCATGACAAAGTGCCAGAGAGCTTCAAGCTCCAATTCCAACTTCTCACCTATGTGTGGCTGTCATAGTCACGTGGCTCCCTGGACACCTGGACCAGGATGTCCTTCTGTGCCATCACCTGCGTCAGGACAAAATCCGAATTTCTCCGCTTGCCCGCAGAACCCTGCAGAAGCCAAGCTAGTCCACCTTCCTACTTTCATAGACATAGTGAATGAAACAAATGATGCTTTTCCGAAGTCTGAGAACCTCGAGGTGTCCCTAGGTCATCCTTCAAACATGTTCAGTTATTCTAGATGGCATGGCTTGGAGCTGAATTCATACTAGAACATTGCTTGCAAGTCATTTTTTCTAAAGGAATAATAATACAGCTCGGATATATGGGGCGCCTGGGTGGCTCAGTCATTAAGCGTCTGCCTTCAGCTCAGGTCATGATCCCAGGGTCCTGGGATCGAGCCTCGCATCGGGCTCCCCGCTCAGCGGGAAGCCTGCTTCTCCCTCTGTCTGCCACTCCCCCTGCTTGTGTTCCTTCTCTTGCTGTGTCTCTCTCTGTCAAATAAGTAAATAAAATCTTAAAAAAAAAAAAAATACAGCTCGGATATAAATTCCATGCTCGTCATTTCTTATAAAAATAAATGACAGAAAAAGGGTCAGTATTTGATTTTCTCTCTCATTATTTGGCTTTGATTTAATGAAAAATGTACTACACCTCATTTGTTTATGCAGTTGAACTGAACTTGGTTCAAATCAGACTCCAGAGTATGCCCAGGGGAGCAGGTGGTTCCAATTCAGAAGCAGAAAAGCTAAGCCTTCCATGGAGACTTCGACTGCCTGGGGTAACACAACACAGACAACTGACACAGTCTGCTACTACCTTCCTCTCTCCCTTTTCAATAATCATCCTAGAGAAAGGAAAAGGGGAGTCTAGGTCCTGGAACATGGGGTCAAATCTTCCTTACCTTTTAATGATGCTGGCGGTGACAGGTTTTTCAATCTGACACCACTGGCGAGATTACAGACTTCAATTCCCTCCTCATTATTAGGAGTAAATATTTTTAATTCCTCGGTTGGCCTACTAAAATTCTCTGTAGGGAGATGAAAAGGAAGAACAATTGAGAGTCATTGTGCTATCACTATCCTGATTTTCCAATAAACTTCAAGATGGATCTTGCGAGAGAAAGAGCAGGTAGAGATGTGTGTTGGCTCACCGAGTATTTTGGAATAGCATTTTAAGTAAACTAATATATGAAAACCTAAATGTATGCAAAAATGTTCTGCCACCCCCAAAAGTATTGGGAATAACTATTGGAAGTCTTCCGGAGTATATGCAGTTTTATAGAAATTTGATTCAAAGATTATCAGTGTGTATCTTATAGTATGTAGTAACATATATTTGTATGCACATTCAAATATCCACACTCAGATGCAAACACGTTCTGTGGGAGATTGTACTCAACTTACAACATGGTTATCAGAAAGAGGTATTTAAAATGGTGAGGTTGATGGGGCACCTGGGTGGCTCAGTCGTTAAGCGTCTGCCTTCGGCTCAGGTCATGATCCCAGGGTCCTGGGATTGAGCCCCGCATCAGGGTCCCTGCTCAGTAGGAAGCCTGCTTCTCCCTCTCCCACTCCCCCTGCTTGTGTTCCCTCTCTCGCTGTGTCTCTCTCTGTCAAATAAAAGAAAAAAAAAATCTTTAAAAAATAAAAATAAAAAAAATAAAATGGTGAGGTTGGATAGTACACTTGCCTGGTAACTGTCTCCTGGTACTCCAAAATGCATTACTTCCTTATTCCTCCAGTCATTCATGTAACAGCATGATATGTGATGTGGAAATATGAAGGTGAACACAGCTAAGTTTCTAATCTCCTGGAGAGATAAGATATGTACACAAAGGGCTACCCTTCCAGGCAGTAAACAAGCCCCATGTGAGTGGCACAGTGTCAGAGAGTTCGATGTCGATACAGTACAGACCTTTTTTTCACCATAGCCTGTGAAGGCTATAAACGTGAATAGTGCATGCTTCCAACCCCAAGGAGCTTAAAATCTTAGGGACAAATACTGAAGTAATTAGTCATCATGCCAGAGTGTAACAAACAGCAACAATGGAATATGAAGAAGTGATGGTGGGTAGGACTAGGTAGTAGTACTGCGTGGCCTACTGAGGAAACGGGTCTGGTGATGGAGCTGAGACACGAGTGTTGCCAAGAATCAAGCTGGGAGATAGAGGAGGAGCTATAGTATGGGAGGGAGGGCGATGCATTAAGGTTTAAGTAGGTTGAGTTTGAGGGGGGTCTAGAAGACCATCCAATGGGCAATTGGGAATGTACCATCTAGAATTAAGAATGAGGTTATGGTTGAAGATTACACACATGCATACACACACACACACACACACACACACACACACACACAGGCTGGAGAACAGATGAATAACGCCTGGGGAGAGAGAACCAAGCTAGCAAAGAAGGGGGCTAAGGATGGAACTTGAAGAAAGCTGTCATTGGAAGAGTAGACCCAGGGAGCCAAGCTGAGGGCTGACTGGTCAGAGAGGTGAGGTGCGGGGACAGGAAGAATTCAGAATGAGGGAGGCCAAGGCAGGGTGGAATACCCAAAAAGGGGCCCGGTGTGAGTGTGTATGAGTGCGTAAGGGGTAGGAAAGTGAGGTTCAAGGGCACGACTTGGTCCATGTTCTTTTATGCTTTTTCATTTCCCTTTCTAGGACCTAGCAACTGGGATGACCCTTCTTTCAATCACTCAACCAGTGTCAGCTGAGCGCCCCTAGGTACTGGGCATTGTTCTGGGGTTAAAGATTCCAAAATGTACAAGATTTCCTGCCTCACAAAGTTTAAATTCCAACAGTGGCAGAGAGACAAGGAACAACAGATAGATAAATTAATAGGATAATATCATAATGTGACTTAGTTGTATGAAGGAACAGAGACTCACAAGAGGTGCAGGGTCAGGGAGGCTTTCTTCAGCTAGACTGAGGTAGAGAAAGTCACCCTGAGCAGGTAACACCTGAGCTGAGGGAGAGAGGAGCCAACAGTGTGTGTGAGGTGCCTGAGGAGAGAGGACAGTGGTCTGAAGCAGAAAGGAGCGCGGCGTGTGTCCCGGCAGTGGAAATGCCAGAAATGCAGCTGGTGTGGCTGAAGCACATTTCAGAACACTGATGAGACCACACAGGTGTGAAAGTCGGGTCCTGAAGGGGTTTCCAGTCCCAGGTGGGAGGCTGGATTTCGTCATAAGCTCAGTGGGAAACCACTGAATTAGTTGTACGTTTGGGTTTTTTAAAATTTAATTTAATTTTATTATATTATGTTAGTAAATGTTGTATGTTTTTAAAAAATCTTTTTATTTGAAAAGTTTCAAACTTACCAAAAGTTGTAAGAATAAAACTGTGTACTCTTTATTCAAGTTCACCTGTTGTTAACATTTTGCCACATTTGCCATAACCTTTGTTTTCTCTATATGTACATATTTCTTCTGAATCATTTGAATGCAAGTTGCACAATTCATGCCCCTTTACCCCAAATACTTTACTCTGTATTTCCTAAGAATGAGATTCTCTTACATAACTAGAGTGCACTCTTCAGCTTCAGAATATTTCACATTGAAATAGAAATTTACCGTCCATATTCCAGTTTTGTCAACCGACTCAATAATGTCCTTTAGCATTTTTTTCTTCCAATATAGGATCCAGTCTAGGATCATGTATTGTATATAGTTGTTGTTTTTTTTAAAATTTAGGTGAAATTCATGTACAATTAACCATTTTAATGTTTATAATTCAGTGGCATTTGGTGCATTCACATTGTTTGCAACCAAAACCTCTCTCTAGTTTCAAAATTTTTCTTTCTTTTTTTTCTTTTTTAATTTTTTTTCTTTATTTTTTTAAAAGATTTTATTTATTCATTAGGGAGAGAGAGAGGCAGAGGGAGAAAGAGAGAAAGAGCATGAGCAGTGGGGAGAGGCAGAGGGAGAAGCAGGCTCCTCGCTGAGCCAGGAGCCCGACGTGGGGCTCGATCCCAGGACCTGGAGATCACAACCTGAGCCAAAGGCAGACACTTAACCATCTGAGCCACCCAGGTGCCCCAAGTTTCAGAATTTTTCAATCACCCCAGAAGATACTGAACGGTTTTAAAGGAGTCACCTGTTTTGAAAAGAGCTCTTAACAGACACTGAATAAATGTTTGTGGAACAAATAAACATGTAAAATGTAGGAACAGTATTGTTCAGTAGTATTTATATTTACAAATTTCCTTTTGTTAATTCATTGGCTAATATATTACTGTAAGGGACTTATCTAAAAATAATGATCTTAGCACGCATTGTCCATCTGATGATTCATTACCCTCCTTAAAACTAATTTAGCCAAGAAAAGCCTTATCTGACTGTTTTTTAATCATGATTACCCAGAAAAAATAATAGCTTTATTTTAAAAAGCAAACTTATGTCTGTCTCGTTTCTCCTCTAGATGTGGCCACTCTGGCCATGTGGTCCTGTGGGCCTGTCATTATACACAGAATGAGAGGCAGCAGATGAAGCCACAGACTGAAACACAGTTCATGGAGGGACACGGGGCCTCTGCGCTTCATTCAATCATGCAGGAGACATGGGGAGTTTCAGGAAGCAAGAGGAATTTTTTTGTGAAATTTCCCTTATTATCACCTTTAGGTGATAATTTTCTATCCTGCTATATGTAGAAAACCAGCACCAAAAGCTCCTTTATTACAAATATTCATCTAAGCATGGCACTGATTTTCCATCTACAAGCTCACCCTTAAATTTGTCTCAGAGGAAGGAGTTGTTATTCTGCAAGCTTAGCAATATTAATGTGCACAGTGCTTATAGCTGTAAAACCCCCATCACTTATTTGAGAACTTCCATTTCTTAGAAAGCTGGAGTAGACATGTTTTTGTCTATTCCTCCTGTTAACTACAACTAAAAACCGTGTCATTATATATAAAGCAAATATAAGAAGACACTGAAGGTGGAGAGAAGTCAGACTGGCTAGGGACATTGGGACACAAGGAACAACATAGCAGTGATTTTCCTGAGTTTTCTTTTTGCCTTATATCCCAGATGTGGAGGGAAGAATCTTAACAACCTAGAAACAGCAAGGGTTGCAAACAATAGCCTGCACTTTCTGCCAAAGGACCAGCAAAGGGGCAGCTAGCGAGATAGAAAATTTTTAGACAAAAACCACTTTACTCCAGCTAACCAAACAAACAAAAAACAAAAACAAGTAACTATAGCCCACACCTGCTCCCACCAGCAAAGGCTGAGGGAGGAGCCTTGGCTTCCATCCCAAAAGCTGAGAGAGAATAGTGTCAACCCAGAATCCTATATCAACAAAAATATCCTTCAGGAATGAAGGGGAAATCAAGGTAGTCTCAGATAATGGGAAACTAAGACAATTGGTAGCCAGCAGACCTACCCTGAAAGAATGACTAAAAGACATTCTCTAAACAGAAAAGAAACAATAAAAGAAGAAACAGAACATCAAAAAAGAATAAAGAACAGGATAAGCAAAAATATGGGTAAATACAATAGATTTCCCTTCTCCTCTTAAGTTTTCTAAATTATATTTGCAGTTCAAGCAAAAATTATACTTGCTTGCAGTTCAAGCAAGATGGATGGTTCTAAATGTATGCAGAGAAAATGTTTACTTATTTTATTATTTTAATTATTATTTTTTAAAAGATTTTATTTATTTATTTGACAGAGAGAGACACAGCGAGAGAGGGAACACAAGCAGCTGGAGTGGGAGAGGGAGAAGCAGGCTTCACGCTGAGCAGGGAGCCCGATGCGGGGCTCGATCCCAGGACCCTGAGATCATGACCTGAGCCGAAGGCAGACACTTAACGACTGAGCCATCCAGGCGCCCCCCCTTTTTTTTTTTTAATATTTTATTTATTTATTTGACAGAGAGAGACACAGCGAGAGAGGGAACACAAGTAGGGGGAGTGAGAGAGGGAGAAGCAGGCTCCCCGCTGAGCAGGGAGCTGGACGTGGGGCTTGATCCCAGGACCCTGGGATCATGACCTGAGCTGAAGGCAGACGCTTAACCGACTGAGCCACCCAGGCGCCCCTTATTTATTTATTTGACAGAGAGAGAAAAAGCAAGAGAAGGAACACTAGCAGGGGGAGACGGAGAGGGAGAAGCAGGCTCCCTCCTGAGCAAGGAGCCCCATGTGGGGCTCGATCCCAGGACCCTCGGATCATGACCTGAGCCGAAGGCAGACACTGAATGACTGAGCCACCCAGGCACCCCAGAGAAAATATTTAAAATAATTATAAATAGTAGATGGTAAAGGAATGTAAAAAGGGGTAAGGTTTCTAATCTTTACTCAGACTGTTAAAACAGTGACACCAGTGGACTGTGATAACATATGCATATATTATGTAATAGCTAGAGCAATCACTGAAAAAGCTATACAGAGAGATAGCCTCACAAATATGATAGATAAATGAAGATAGAATTCTTTTTTTTTTTTTTAAGATTTTATTTATTTATTTGACAGAGAAAGAGAGATAGTGAGAGCAGGAACACAAGCAGGGCGAGTGGGAGATGGAGAAGCAGGCTTCCCGCTGAGCAGGGAGCCCGATGCGGGGCTCGATCCCAGGACCCTGAGATCATGACCTGAGCTGAAGGCAGACGCTTAACAACTGAGCCACCCAGGCGCCCCAGAGAAAATATTTAAAATAATTACAAATAGTAGATGGTAATGGAATGTAAAAAGGAGTAAGGTTTCTAATCTTTACTCAAACTGTTAAAACAGTGACACCAGTGGACTGTGATAACATATGCATATATTATGCAATAGCTAGAGCAATCACTAAAAAAGCTATACAAAGAGATAGCCTCACAAATACTGTAGATAAATGAAGACAGAATTCTAAAGAATGCTCAAACAGCCAAGGGAGACAGGAAAATGAAAACAGTGACATGGGGAGAAGAAAGGGAAACAAAAGATAAAATGGCAGACTTAAGCTCTGACATAACAATTATTGCATTAAATGTAAATGGTCTAAATATAACAATTGAAAGTTAAATTTCCTGAGTATATTTAAAACATAACTACCTGCTCTCTACACAGAATTCACTTCAAATATAATATGATATGATATGATATGATATACACAGGCTGAAAGTAAAAGAATAGCATGAATAACATGCAAATGTTAATCAAAAGAAAACAAGAATAGTTATATTAATATCAGGCAGAGCAGACTTTGGAGCAAAGAAAGTTACCAGAGGGTAGAGGTTGGGCTAGATGAGTAGTGGGTATTAAGGAAGGCACTTGTTATGATGAGCACTGGGTGTTGTATGTAAGTGATGAATGACTGAATTCTACTCCTGAAACCAATATTGTACTGTATGTTAATTAATTAGAATTTAAATAAACATTTGGAAAAAAAAGTTCCCAGAGACAGAGAGGGATATCATATAATGATAAAAGGGTCAATCCACCAAGACAAATAGCAATCCTAAATGTTTATACACCAAACAAAAAAGCTGCAAAATAAGTGAAGCGAAAACTGATAGACAATCCACAATTACAGCTGGAGACTTCAACATTCTTCCCTCAGCAATTGGTAGAACAATTAGACAGAAAATCAGGCCAGCATATAGATGAATTTAACAACCATTAATCATCAGGATCTAACCAACATTTATACAGCATTCTACCAACAAAAGCAAGAATATACATTCTTTTCAAGTGCCTACGGAACACTGACCAAAATAGACCATATCTTGTGAACAAACTTCAACAAATTTAAAATAAATTGAAATTGTACAGAGCATGTTCTCTAAATATAATGGAATTAAACCAGAAACCAATAACAGAATGATAACAAAAAGGTCTCCAAACACTTGGAAATGGCATTCTTTTCAATAATCCATGACTAAAGAGGAAAACTCAAGGTAAATTTAAAAAGATATTCAATCAAATAAAAATAAAAATACAATATATTAAAATTTGTGAGACATAGCTAACGCAGTACCGTGAGGAAAATTTATAGCACTAAAAATGCATACATAAGAAATAAGAAATATCTCAAACTGATAATCTAAACCTCCAACAATGAAGAGGAGCAAATTAAACTCAAAGCAAGCAGGACGAAGGAAATAAGAAGAGCAGAAATCAACAAAACAAAGAGCTGAGTCTTTTGAAAGATCAAGAAAATTGACAAATCTGTAGTAAAGACTAACAAGAAAGAAAGAAAATACAAATTACCAATATCAGGAATGAAACAGGGGATATCACTACAGACCCTGCAGACATCAAAAAGATATTAAATGAATACTCTGAACAACTCCAGACACATAAATCTGAGAACTTAGATGAAATGGACCAGTTTCTCAAAAGAAAACCTACCACAATTAATATAATATAAAATAGATCATTTGAATAGCCCCATAACTATTAAGGAAATTGAAATTTTAATTTAAAAACTCCCCAAAAAGATGTTGAGGTTTTCCCTTAAATTTTCCTTGTCTAGCAAGCAAGATGGAGGAGTTTCACCCCTTGAAGATACCCCTGTCCCCCAGGAGCACCCTACCCATCCTTAGAGCTTATGAGTCATATGGGGAAGAGGATTCTTGAAGACAGAGCAATGCAATACTTGTAACTTTTGTTAATAGACCCATCTTTCAAAGTGATGTCATTTTTACATTTGATATGCTTGTATTTATGTAGGATGTATATAGTTTAGGGGATTTTTTTGTTTGGTTTTATTTTCTAGAAAAGTCAACATGCCTGTTTTTATTTATTGCTTGAAAAGATCATTTGAAGAAAAATAAATACATTTTCAACCACCAAATAAATAAACAAAAACTCCCCAAAAAGAAATCTCCAGGATGGGATAGTTTCACTGGAGAATTCTACCAAACATTTAGGGAAGAATTATCTCCAATCCTACATAATTTCTTCTAGGAAATAGGAGGGAACAGTTCCCATTTCAGTCTACAAAGCTAGTATTACCATGAAGCCAAAACCAGACAAAACAACAAAGAGAAAGAGGGAGAGAAAACTACAGAACAATATCCCACATGAATATAGATGCAACAATCTTTAACACCAGATTAAGCAAATAGAATTCAGCAATATGCAAAAATAATAATAGAACATGCCTAAATGGAGTTCATTCCAGGGATGCAAGGCTGGTTCAATATTTGAAGGTCAATCAATGTAATCTATCATATTAACAGAAAACAAAATTAACATAATCATACCAATTAATGCAGAAAATAATTTGATAAGGTTCAAAGCTCATTTATGATAAAAACTCTCAGAAAAATAGGAATAAAGGGGAACTTTCTCAACCCCAAAAAGAGCATCTACAAAAACCCTACAGCTAACAGCATACTTAATGCTTAAAGATTGAACGCTTTCCCCTAAGATCAGGAATAAGGCAAGGATGGCTACTCATAGCACTCTTATTCAACATAGCGCTGGAAGTTCTAGCCAGTTGAAAAGGCCAGAAAAGGAAATGAAAAGTATACAGATTGGAAGGGAAATAATAAAATTGTTCCTATTTGCAGACGACATGATTTTGTACATAGAAAATCCCAAAGACTCTACAAAATAAAAATCTCCTAGAATTAATAAATGAGTTCAGCAAGGACACAGAAACAAGATAAATACACACAATTCAGTTGCATTTCTACATACTAGCAATGAACATGTGAACACCAAAATTAAAAACATATAACATTTACAATATATATATTTTTTTATTTTATTATTTTTTTACGATTTTATCCATTTGACAAAGGAAGAGAGAGATCACAAGCAGAGGAGAGTGGAAGAGGGAGAGGGAGAAGCAGGCTCCCACTGAGCAGGGAGCCCAACGCAGGGCTCAATCCCAGCACCCCAGGATCATGACCCGAGCCGAAGGCAGCAGCTCAACCGACTGAGCCACCTGGGTGCCCTACAATATATATATATATTTTTAAAGATTTATTTATTTAAGAGAGAGGGAGAGAGAGCACACATGTGCAGTGGGGAGGGGCAGAAGGAGAGGGAGAGAGAATCCCAAGCAGACTTTGCACTGTGCATGGAGCCTGACTTAGGGCTCAATCCCATGACTCCGAAATCACGAACTGAGCTGAAACCAAGTCTAATGCTCAACCGACTGCGCCACCCAGGCACCCCTACGATATTTTTTTAAAAAGAAATATTTATGTGTCAATCTAACAAAACATGCACAGGATTTGTATGCTTGAAAACTACAAGACTCATGAAAGAAATCAAAGAAAATCTAAATAAATGGAAGAGATGTACTGTGTTCATGGACTGGAAGACAAGATAGAAAAGATGTCAATTTGCCCCAAATTGATATACAATGCAATGCATATATATTGAAATTCCTATCAAAATCTCTCCAAGGGGGAGCCTGGGTGGCTCAGTCAGTTAAGCAGCCGACTCTTGGTTTCGGCTCAGGTCATGATCTCAGAGTCCTGGGATTGAACCCCATGCCTGGCTCCACTCTCCACACTCAGCAAGGAGTTTGCTTCAGGATTCTCTCTCTCCTTCTGCCCCTTCCCCTGTTCATTCTCTTTCTCTCTCTCTCTAAACAAATCTTAAAAAAAAAAACAAAAACAAAAAACCCTCAAAGATTTTTGTAGATATACACAAGATTATTCTAAAGATTTATTTATTTATTTGAGGGAGTGGGGAAGAGGGACATAATCTCAAGCAGATTCCCTGTTGAGTGCAGAGCTGACTTGGGGCTCTATCTCATGACCCCGAGATCATGATCTGAACTGAAACCAAAAGTCGAACACTCAACCAACTGAGCCACCCAGGCACCCCCAGATAAGATTATTCTAAAGTTCATATGGAAAGGCAAAGGAACCAGAATAGCTAACACAATTCTGAAAAAAGAAGAAGAAAGTGGAAGGAATCAGTTTTACATGACTTTTTCAAGACTAGATAGCTATAGTAATAAAAACTGAATGATATTGGCAAAGGGATAGACACATAGATCAATGGAACAGAATAGGAAACCAAAAATATACCCACACAAATACGTCCAACTGATTTTTGACAAAGGTGCCAAAGCAATTCAAGGAAGAAAATACAGCCTTTTAATAAATGGTGCTGGGGCAAAAGGACATGCATGGGGGGTAGGAAGGGGAAAAGAAGGGTCTCAACCTAAGTCTCACACTTTAAATTTTTTTTTTTTTTAAGATTTTATTTATTTGC
>NW_022589757.1:7686927-7744884 GCF_004348235.1 Phoca vitulina
GCCTGGGTGGCTCAGTCAGTTAAGCGTCTGCCTTCGGCTCAGGTCATGATCCCAGGGTCCTGGGATCAAGCCCCACATTGGGCTCCCTGCTCAGCGGGGAGTCTGCTTCTTGCTCTCCCACTCCCCCTGCTTGTATTCCTGCTCTCCCTCCCTCTCTCTCTCTCTCTGTCAAATAAATAAATAAATAAACAAATAAATAAAATATTAAAAAAAAAGAAAATTAACTCAAAATGGATCACAAACTTAAATGTAAGATGTAAAACTTTGAGAAAAAAAAAGGAAAACACATAGGGAAAAACCTTTGACATTTAAGGATAAGCAAAGAATTCTTGGATTTGGAGCACCTGGGTGGCTCTGTCACTTAAGCATCTGCCTTCGGCTCAGGTCATGATCCCAGGGTCTTGGGATTGAGCCCTGCATCGGGCTCCCTACTCAGTGAGGAGTCTGCTTCTTCCTCTCCCTCTGCCTCTCCCCCCACCACTTGTGTGCTCTTTCCCTCTCTGAAATAAATAAATACATACAATCTTAAAAAAAAAAAAAGAGTTCTTGGATTTAACATGACTCATAAAAGGAAAAATTGATAATTGAATTTTGTCAAAATTAAAACACTTTGATCCTTTGCAGAAAATGAAGACAAGCTACAGAGAGAAAATATTTGCAAACCTACATCTGACAAAAGACCTGTATCTAGAATAGATTAGAAACTCTCAAAACTCGGGGCACCTGGGTGGCTCAGTCGTTAAGCATCTGCCTTCGGCTCAGGTCATGATCCCAGGGTCCTGGGATCGAGCCCTGCGCCGGACTCCCTGCTCAGCGGGAAGCCTGCTTCTCTCTCTCCCTCTCCCAGTCCCCCTGCTTGTGTTCCCTCTCTCGCTGTGTCTCTCTGTCAAAAAAAAATAAAATAAAATCTTAAAAAAAAAGAAAAAGAAACTCTCAAAACTCAACATTAAAAAAAAAAACCCAAGCGATCCAATTAGAAAATGGGCAAAAAACATGAAGAGATAGTTACCAAAGAAGATGTAGAGATGGCAAAAAAAAAAAAAAAAAGCACACGAAAAGATATTCAACATCATTAGCAATTGGGGGGATGCAAATTAAAACCACAGTTAGATATCACCAAACACCTATCAGAATGTCTAAAATAAAAAACATAGTGACATCAATTGTTGGCAAGGATGGCAGAAAATTCCATCTCCCTCCATACACTGTTAATGGGAATGTAAAATGATACAGCCACTTTGAAAATAGTTTGGCAGTTTAGGGGCTCCTGGGTGGCTCAGTCAGTTAAGCATCTGACTTCTGCTCAGGTCATGATCTCAGGGTCCTAGGATGGAGCTCCGCATTGCGCTCCCTGCTCAACGGGGAGCCTGCTTCTCCCTCTCCCTCTGCCACTCCCCCTGCTTGTGCGCTCTCTCTCTCTCCCTCTCTCAAATAAATAAATAAAATCTTTAAAAATATAAAATAAAGGGCGCCTGGGTGGCTCAGTCTTTAGGCGTCTGCCTTCGGCTTGGGTCGTGATCCCAGGACCCTGGGATTGAGCCACACATCGGGCTCCCTGCTCGGCGGGAAGCCTGCTTCTCCCTCTCCCACTCCCCCTGCTTGTGTTCCTGCACTCGCTATCTCTCTCTGTCAAATAAATAAATAAAATATTTTAAAAAAATAAAATAAATAATTTGGCAGTTTAAAAAAAAGAACGAAAAACTCACAGTGTTAACTACCATATGACCCAGCCATTGCATGCCTGGGTATTTATTCTAGAGAAATGAAAACTTAGATTCACGCAAAAGCCTGTACACGATGCTTGTAGGAGCTTTGTTTGTAAGAGCCAAAAGCTGTGAACAGCCCAGATTCTGCAACAGGCGGATGGGATAGCAAGCTGTTGGGGCGTCCATACCATGGGACACCGCCCAGCAAGTAACCGCAACAACCCACCGATACACTGACAACCTGGAAGACCCCCAGAGAGTCATGAGGAGTAAAAAAAAAAAACAACCCCAAGACATTACACATATCGTATGAGTCCAGTTAGATCCCATTCTTAAAATGACAAAATTACAGAAATGGGGAGTGGATTAGAGGTTGCCGGGGGTGGAGGGGGCAGGTGGGGTGGGGGGACAGAAGTGGGCGTGGCTATAAAACGGGCAACAAGGGGGGTCCTTGTGGAGATGGAAACCTGGGTCTTGACTGCCTCAGTGTCAGTATCCCGGCTATGCTATTATACGGCCACTTTGCATGATGTTACTACTGGGAAAACTGGGTAGAGGGTGCACGAAATCTCTCTGTATTATTTGTTTTAAAAAAAGAGGTAGCAAAGTATATTGATTCAGGTACTTCATTTATACTCCAGGAGGTTCCCAGAGTACCTCCTGGGGTGTCAGACACAGAGAAGGTGCTCAGTTGAATGAATAAATGAAAAAGGATTTGAGGGGCACCTGGGTGGCTCAGTTGTTAAGCATCTGCCTTCAGCTCAGGTCATGGTCCCAGGGTCCTGGGATCAAGCCCCGCATTGGGCTCCCTGCTCCGTGGGAAGCCTGCTTCTCCCTCTCCCACTCCCCCTGCTTGTGTTCCCTCTCTCGCTGTGTCTCTCTCTGTCAAATAAATAAATAAAATATTAAAAAAAAAAAAAAGGATTTGAGTTCCTTTACCCCCATTTTATAATCGCTGCCTGCCAAAGAAAATCAAGGAATTTTCTCCCCTTACTTAACGTCTAACTCCCCGTTCAGTGTTGGTTCTGGGCTTTAAGATTCCCCAGTGTTCTTCCGTGTTCTTTCCAAGGCACACATTCTTCCTCCCAGTTCAGTGAGTCCCCACAGGAAATGTTAACTTCTCTCGCAATCTCGGATATCGGGTCGCCACTCCTTGCCTCCCCAAACCCCCTGACGCTATAGGATGCAGTCAGTGGAAAAGCCCATTCCCGCCCTCCCTGCAGAAGGAGAAAGAGAAAGAGTCTTAACGGGGTACTTACTGAACAGGTTATTCCAGGTCATATTGGTCTTTTCCTCAGACTCCATCGGTTGGAAAACAAGTACCCTGTGATGGTCAAGGTTTTTTAGCAACTCTTCACAGTAAAACGGAATCCCACAGCTTCCCTCCACCAGGTACCTGCAGTAGAAACAAGGCGACCTGTTTACACCAAACAACCATCTTTTAGGAAGGAAAAATATTTGACGCATCTAATTATTTGAAAAAACTCATTATTTGAAAATAACAATATTCTCTGTTTCCACTTGTTTTCCTTTTTTAGGGTTGCTTTTTTTCTTTTTCTTTCATTTTTTAAAATTACATAAAATATTTACATTTTTTTCAAAGCCCAAACTATATAATCAGGTACATCCTCGGTGTTGCCTCCCTTGCTCACCTTCTAAATAACCATGTCAGTTAGTTTCTGGCTTATCTTCTCAATGTTTGTTTTTAAACATATAAACAAAAGCATACAGACATATTTCATCCCCCTCCCCTTTTTTTTTACCTAAAAGACAGCATGTTACCCCTACTGCACGCTTGGCTACACCTTGTTTTTTCACTCAAGAATATATCCTGCCCATCCCTCCATATCAGTAGATCTTTCTCATTCTTTTTAATGCTATGTAGTGCTGCACTGTGTGCATGCATCCTATTTTATCCTACTTATCCTCTCAGAGATGGACATCTGGATTGTTTTCAGTTTTTTGCTAATACAAATAATGCTTCGATAAAACTTTGTCCATATGTCTCTTTATAGCTTTGTTAATAAATCTTTGAGATAGAGTCCTAGAATTGGGGCTGCTAGATCAAAAGGTAAATGTACATGTATAGATACACATACACACGAAATACACACATACACATAGAAAGAGAAAGAGCGAGAGACAAGGGGAAAGAGCATGCCAAATTCGTGCCTGGAGTTCTTTTAAATGGGACTTTGTCCCAGACATCTTTCTTCCAGAAGCAAAGCAAACTCATCAGAAAGAATGGATGCAGATACCAAGGTGGGTTGTAAGCAGCCAGCTAAAGAAGGGGCACTGTCCACGTTGTTAAGGTGACCACTGTCTGGACCCCAGTGGGGGAGTCACTGAGAGGCTCAGAGAGCAGTGACTAAAGAGCCTGCCTTCAACACCTGCCACAGACGGAACAGCAAGTCCAGCCTACATTACCGACAGCCGAGTGAGACCTTGCTTATTTGCAGGTTGTGTCTTTAAAGCTTACCAGTTTGCCTTTTGTGACACTTGCCCATGATGACGCCCTCTATCACTGTTGATTAAACCGAGCATGTCTATACCCAGCACGATGAAAGGGAAGCCAAACTGATGTCACTGAGCCAAGTTTAAGGAGGCGTAACAGGAGCGATAACAAGGAAAAGGATGATAAATGGCTCTTTTGAAAGGTAGGACCAGTGAAAATACCGAAACGGGTGCTTTCAGATGTATCTTAAGAAATCTGATGAAGTCTGGATCTGGGGAATGGACACAGATGTGAAGACCGCAGGGGAGAAACAGGATACCCACGTGTCCAGTTCTTTGGGGATGCCCCTGACGTTGAGGTCTAGGCAGACCTTGTTGCGGATGTCCTTAGGCTGCACGGCTCCAAGGGTGACGTAGGTGGTGTTCCTGTTCTTCATTATGGTCCTAGCCGCTGCACAGGGTATGTCAGTGAAGGGAGACAGGGACATGATGATGAAGATAGGAACCGTCCGGATCAGCTTCTCCATAAAGGCCCAGGAGGCTGAGTCAATAAACTGGCCCTCATCGATGATGAAAATAATCCTTTCCTCTTTCACTGTCTGGACAAAGTAGAGAAACAGAAAAATGCTGGAGGACTTTGGATTTTTATTCACATGTGTATATGGGTATGCATGTGTATGCACTGATATTGTGGTGCTAAATTAAAATCTTCTTTCCAATAAATTTGTATTAATTTAGATTCCACTAACTTGGAATGTGTGGCAATTTGGACAGAGCTGACTGGAATGGATTCTTACTTCGTCAAATCCCTGTGTAAAGATAATGCAGATTTGTAGGGTAAATGGGGTTGTAGCCCAGTAAAAGCACCCGCTACATAAAAAGAACTGATATCTTCACCACACGTCATTTTAATCTACTGACAAATGAAGATCTCCTGGGTTTATCTAATTGACATTTGTTCAACCAACATGTATGTATTCAACACACACTAACTGAGCACATACTGGGCTAGATGCTACATACGCAGTGCTGAAAGAAGCAGTTGATGCTATTCTAGCCCGAACTGTGGTATATGTCACACTTGAAAACAGATCACGGGTCCCTTTCCAGGTGTGGGCTACCTTTGCCCTCCCTAGTCTGAATTATTTATTCTTAAGCATTTATTGTGCACTCATCAGGGTCAGATATTGTTCTAGGTGCTGGGGATACAGTATTGAACAAAATAAGAGCTTACATGGTAGAGTCAGCCCCTTGCAGAGTGGGGCCTGCATTGCACTGTGTGAAGTGTCTAAATGGAGAAGACCTTCTCCCCTCTCAGGGCTCCACACTGCTCTTGGCTTCTTTTGGCTCCTTCTGGGAAGACAGTTAACCCATTCTTCCCCTCCATGTTTTTACCATCTAAAGCAGCAAAGGCTACTTTAAAATTTCAGATTTCATAAGACAATCATTATAAAGTATTATAACCTGTTTGATTACATATACATAATAAATCTACCCCTGCAGCTCCATTCTGTTACTAGCTATTTAACTCTTCTTGAGGATGTTTTGATTAATGGGGAGGTTAGCGTTACATTTGTTTTGTTTTTGGCTGATACCTTTAAAAATATGGGGCAGATAGAAATGTGAGTTTTTGCTATATGATGGCCTTGTCAGTGAATCTTTGTAAACTGAGGAGAGTCAAGCAGGAACCAAAAAAGCATGAGTTCTATAATATATCATAGGCCTTGGTTTCTTCATATTTAAAATGAGAAGACTGGGGGCACCTGGGTGGCTCTGTCATTAAGTGTCTGCCTTTGGCTCAGGTCATGATCCTGGGGTCCTGGGATCGAGCTCCGCATCAGGCTCCCTGCTCGGTGGGAAGCCTTCTTCTCCCTCTCCCACTCCCCCTGCTTGTGTTCCCTCTCTCTCTGTGTCTCTCTCTGTCAAATAAATAAATAAAATCTTTAAAATAAATAAATAAAAACTTTATAAATAAATAAATAAATAAATAAATAAAATGAGAAGACTGAATTGGATTCTCTCTAATGTGACTAAAAGTCAACATCTACATTGCACTTACTATGTTCCAAGCACTGTGTGATGCTCTTTACATAAATTAACTCATTTACTCCTCATAACATTCACAGGAAGTGGTCCTATTGAATCTATTTACTGAGAAAATATCAGTTAAGTAACTTGCCAAGGTCACACAGATAGTAAATGTTCTGAAGATTACTGTCATAGCATTTAGTTAAAGCATAGCTTTAGTGGTGATTTCCAAACTAGATTGTGCATCAGAACCAACTGAGGAATTTAAAACAAAGACCAACAACTAAACAAATTCCTAAGCCCAACCTAAGCCTCTTTGAATCTTTAGGGGGTAGAATTCATAAATTCATGGTTTTTTGTTCTTTTTTTTTTTTAAGATTTTATTTATTTATTTGACAGAGAGAGACACAGCGAGAGAGGGAACACAAGCAGGGGGAGAGGGAGAGGGAGAAGCAGGCTTCCCGCCAAACAGGGAGCCCGATGTGGGACTTGATCCCAGGACCCTGGGTCATGACCTGAGCCGAAGGCAGATGCTTGATGACTGAGCCACCCAGGCGCCCCGATGGTTTTTTGTTGTTTTCATTTTCTACAGAAGTTTTTTTTTTTTAATCCAACTATAATTAACATACAGTGTTATATTAGTTTCAGGTGTACAATCTAATGATCCAGCAATTCCATACATTTCTTAGTGTTCATCAAGATAAGTGTACTCTTAATCCCCTTATCTATTTCTCCCAGCCCCCATCCACCTGCCCTCTGCCAACCATCATTTTGTTCTCCATATTTAAGAGTCTGTTTTTCTGTTTGTAAATCCATGTTTTTTTAAGAAGCTTTCTGGATACTTGTAACACAAACAGTCCAAAGTCTGACATTTTGAAATTACTCATATTGCCTTGCCAAGTGGAGAAGGAGAAAGTCATATCATAAACTTAAGACAATGCCACAAACTTGAATTGATCATTTATAATGTACCAGACGCTGAGCTGCTCAATGGTAATATAAAAATGAATCAGGCTCCCTGCCCTTAAGAAACTCACCATCTCCTAAAGGGAGAGACACACATATAAGGAACAAATTGTCATAGTGTGTGGTAAATATCATAAGAAAGATGTTCAAAGTGCTACAGAAACAGACTGGAAGAAGAACTAGTCATACCTAGTGCTTTGGGGAGCTTTCACCAAAGAAGTGACACTGAAGGATGAATAGCACTTCTCCAGGTTAACAACAACAACAACAACAAAAGCTTTTGGCTTTTATGTCATTAGCCCTGGGAATTATTTGGATAGTAGAAAGCATGGGTTGGTGCAATCTGCCTGTGCTCTGGCAGTTATATGGAGGATGAGCTGGAGTGGAGAGGTATGAGGCACAGAGATTCATCGGGAAGCCATGGAAATAGTCCAGGAGAGAGAGAAGTACAGCAAGGAAGAGAGGCCGGAGACACGACAGAGGCCACCCACAGGAGAAATGGTAGGACTTGACAACTCAGTAGATGCGGTACAAGTGGCAACCGATGAGGATGGGGAACAAAGACAACTTTAAATGAAGCTTGAATGAATCTGCCATTAACTAAATCAAGGACCAGAATGAGGAAGAAGGGTCCACTGCAGTAGGAAAAAGAAAATTTAGTATTAGACACCGACCTGAATGTGAGTTACTACATCCACGTGTTATATATGGAAGGTTCTTGGAAATATGGTTCTGGTGCTTATGAGGGAGGTGAATATAAATATGGTGATTGTCAACATATAGTGGATTGTCATGAGATTACTCAGAGAGAGAAGTAAGATAGGGGGAGTGTTTCTGATAAAGAGGCACTGTTCTAAGTGTTTTACACAACCCTGGGAGCCAGGTACTACTATTTCCCTGTTTTATGGATGACAAAACAAAAGCATAGACAAGTTAAGTCACTTGCTCAAAGTAACCCAGGTAGCAAGTGATAGGCCTAAGGGTTCAGATGTTGGTAGTCTGACTACGGAGCCTACATCCATAACCATTTGGATATACTGCCTCTCAGGCAGAGGGAGAAGGAGGGAGGGCTGATTTTAAGGAGAGGCCAAACCCCCAGGAGTAATGTTAAAGGGACTCCTTTCAAGCACAGCTAAATTCTGAACAGACTCTTGACTTGAGGTTTGGAAGGAAGGAAGAAGGAGATGCGAGGGGTGTTAAGATAAAGCTTTCACACATTTCAAAGCTTCTTGCCAGTGGCGTCTGAACCCCTCAGGCTACCTCCCTTTTCCCTCCCCCATTACTTTAGACCCACAGATGCTCTTACTTGCTCCAAGATCTTCATAAACAATGCTTCCAACTGCTTTTGCTTTTTTAAGGTGGTCATCTTGGAAACCTCTCGTGAAATAGGGAACTGTATAAAGAATTATGAGAATATTGAGTCTGGGGAAATAGCAAAGGGAGCTACTAGCTGTGTGACTTTGGGCAAATCACTTTACCATTCTGTGCCTTCAAATCCTCATGTGTTAGATGGTTCATAACATCCCTTCCAGCTGTGCCACCCTATGTCAGTGAACCTACTAGATACAGGACGTCCTGGGGGCATACTCTGTCTTTGCCCGGGCAGTCACCTGCAGGAGCAGAGGGACTCTGTGCCTGGCACCAGCTACTACAGGATAGCTCTGATGGAAAGGTGAGAAAAAAATGAATCAGCAGGTGGCTGTCTGGATTTTCTCCAGTATGGTATTTCTAGATACCTCCAATGTCTCAGGAAGGTGGAAGCTCATTCAAGGAGGATTGGGAGCCACTTCCTCATCACCCACATCATCTCCACATGAGAAAAGAGAAAGATAATAAATGGCAAAGAGATGCTAAGTCATCCAACCTCAGGCAGGAGTTGCTGCAGGTACCCCGTCACTCTTCCCTGCAGAGGCACAATCTAGCTACTCACCTGGACGTGGAAGATGTCATTCAGGAGACAGTGGAACTTCTCATCCAACAGAGTCTTGACTTTATTTTGAAGGTTGGTCTGTCGTTCTTTATAATGTTTACAAGTATCCAGACCCAGGACATTGGCCATGAGTATCTGGATGGTATAGAAATTCTGATGGAAGCTGATCTTAGTCAACGCGATAGCAATAGTCCTGTTTATAAGAAAGCCGAGAAGCAGAAAAGAGTTCTTAAATATATTTTCTGAAAATAATAAAGGCTGAAGGAAAGCTCTGGCTCTTCCTATTCAGTTGTTACAACAGCTATTTCCCAAACTATCTGGAAGCTGTTCTTTACTCCTGCTTCAGATACACTCCCTCATTCCTCTATGTCCCTGAGCCCTCCTAATTGACCCTCGCTATGTCGTCTTCTGTAGTCCCACCCCTACCACCTTGCCCCAAGCCCTCAGACTCTCACCCACACTGCTGAGGAACATGCTACTCCCCCTGCCTAGCACCATGATTCAGTGCATTGCTTTTACAGAGGCCTGATGTATCTGGATAGATGCAAATCCTCTCTCCTATTTACAAGTTTTTAGTGGCTCCCACTGCCAAAAGGTCTAGACTTCTTTTACGGGCCATACCAGACTTTCCCAGGTCTCATTATATCATATCTAGCCACTCTGCCCAGCCATCTACCCTCCACCAACAAACTAGTGAGAGTTCCCTGCACACCCAGAGCTGTCGCCCCAGCCTGGCAGCTTACCGCTCCTCCCAGCACTGTCTAATCCCTCATCTCCTGCTTATCTGCAAATCTCAGCTCAGGTGCAGCCTCCTGGAAATCTTCCCTGGTGCCCTGAGGTTGGGTTACAGACCCCTCTTTGTCATAGCTTCCCAATACTCGATTGCACACCTCCATCACTGTCCTCACCGCATCCTATTTTTATTCCCTCTTTCTCCTTCTCTTCCATAAGAGCTCTTTGAGGGCAGGGATCAGATATTATTCATCTTCCGGGCATTGGCACTTGTCATGGGTTGACTCATGTCCCCCCCAGATTCATATGTTGAAGTCTTAGCCCCCAGTACCTCAGAATGTGATCTTATTTGGGAATAGGGTCACTATAGATGTAATTACGTAGGTTAAGATGAGGTCATACTGGCGTAGAGGGGGTCCCTCATCCAAAATCACTAGTGTTTTCATAAGAAAGGGAAATTTGGACACAGACAAGGCACAGGGAGAACACTATATAAAGATAAAGGCAGAGATTGGGTGATGCTTCTTCAACCCAAGGAGCACCAACGATTGCTAGCCAGCCACAGGAAGCTAGGGGAAAAGGCATGGAACAGACCGTCCCTCACAGCCATCAGAAGGAACCAACCCAGCTGGCACCTTGATCTCAGACTCCTAGCCTCCAGAACTCGGAGATAACAGATTTCTGTTCATGGAGCCACCCAGTTCGTGGTACTTTGTTACAGCATCTCTAGCAAACCAATATAGCCCTCAACAGTTCCTGGAACATAGTATGTACTCGATAAGTGACAGGATGAATGAATGAATAAATGTCTTCTGGTTATTAATTATCTCCTAAGCAATGTTAAAGATATTTATGAACCAGCCTTTCCTAGGCTTGACATTAAAAAGGAATAGAAAAACAGGTAACAATAATATATGGTTTATAAGCATTTTCCCCTTAAAGCCTTGAGGTTCGATTGTGAAAGGATATGGGACACCATCGTCCTCATCTAAGTCACCGTCACTGGTCACTGTTATTGAATACCATCCTGCCCACTGCCACGAGGGTGCCACATGGGCTGTCCCAGAGTGCCCTCGTGACATTTCTCATATGAAAACAGAAGAATGGTGTGAGAGAAGTACCTTAGCTCTGCCTTCCAAAGGAAAATCCAGAGGCCTATCATTCTCCAGCCCCACTCCAGGGCTAAATGGTTTGAACTAGTGATTCTCTGTCCGTGAGCTGGATATATTTCTGTGTTTGTTCTGCAGACCCCATCTAGCCTTGCTCTCAATATCCGTGCAGGCATTCTCAAACTGCACATTGGGATTACTTAGGAAGCTTTACAATATTGATATCCAAGCCCCACCTGGCATTAAATTTGGATCTCCAGGGGTCAGCCCAGCTTCTCATTTCTCAGCTCAATATGTTTATCATTAATTATTTATTTAGTACAGAGGGCATGACACCCAATAACTGATAGATTGTGGGTGGTTTGCATATGATAAATAATATAAAGGAGAGGAGCATTAAAATAAATGAAACTCTTAAAGACATTTCTCTGGGTTTCCAAGAAGTGATCATTGCAAGACACTCACCTGTGGTTCTCACCTTGGGCCAGATACTCAATTTCCATAAGTATCTGGCTTTTTCCATATCCTGATAATCCTTCGTACATTAGGACTCGGCTGCAGTTGGACATCAAAAATTCCTTCATAGTACACATGAAGTATTTGATCTCCTTATCACGTCCTGTTGTTTTTATTTTTTAAAAAGGGAGCAAACCTAATCAACATAAAATAATCTAGAGATACAAAAAAAAAGCACACAGTGATACCACTTCTAAAAATACCTCTGGAATTTCCATGGAATTGTTCATTAACTTTCTTGAGATCCTGTGCCCTTTAAAAAAATTTTTAAATCTTTCTCTGGAGCTTTCCAGTTAACAACGTAGTTTTACAATTTTATTTGATCCCCACAAGCTGTGAGGGCAAGTATTCTTATAATGTTCATTATAATGTCCATTTAATTTTAGCATAGAAAACCAAAATTTAGTGTAGCCAACTGCTTAGATTACACAACCAAGAACAAAACCAGCATTATCTGTCCCTGGCCCTTGTGTTTCTTTCCTTTTTCTTGCTTTCTATAACACACTAGAAGTAATCTGTAGATTATTACATTGGAAAATAAATGTATTAAAGTTAGGGTTCCTATAAAGTATTTTTATTTCTAATTCTGTGAAAGAAACTTGCTCTTTATAAATGAGAAATTATACTTCTCTCAGGGCCACTAGAAACATGCTCAGGGATAAGAACATTCAATTTGCTCTCAGAAATCACGTGTAGATTATTTCTTTCCTAGGAACAACCTACATTCTTAGTAAAAATAAATTATAGTCTTTTTCTGATTATAAAACTAACACATGCTCACTGTGCAAAATATGGAAAACTTAGGAGCAAATAAACATCACCGTGGTTACAACCCTGATGCTGTTATTTTTCTTACGTGTTTTTAAATATATGTAACAGGATGCCCTGACTGAAATCTGAAACTCAGCCCACAGTCTTTGAAACCTGCATGGACAAGAAGGAGCGGACAGAGCTGTCATTTCAGAGGAGTGAGCAATTTCTATGGAAGGAGGTGGAGAGCCCTTCAGGGCTGGTTTCCTCCTCCTTTGCTGGATTGGTCACTGCTGAGAGAGTTAGGTGTCCATTCATGGAGTAAACACATACACAGGTGTGATCCAACGTCTGTTGAAAACCAGGACCATTCTTTTAAGCTTAGATGCTCTATACAAAGAAGCTAAGTGTTTACTTGGTGATGTAAATTTCTGGGCACGATTTAGGGAGAACTAACCTGCAGACTATGTGACTTCTTCTGGGTGAAACATTCTCTTTCTGAAAATGCATTTGAACTTCAATATTGTGAGATGTGTCATGCTCTTCTTTGGCCCGAGGCTCAGTAGGTAACTCAGAAGACAGAGCCCAGGCGGCCACAGAGCCACGTCTTCTAGCTCTCTGTGTCCTATTCACAAGGAGCCCATACAGGTAAGACCTTATGGATTGTCTTTCAGCTGTATTCTAAAATAAAGCCTAGTTGTCTTGACTTGAAGTACATGCACCTTGTTTCTATCTAAACAAGGCCCTAAGATCTGGGACTGTTGCATGTATTTTTGATCTTAAAAAAACACTTTTTTGATTATAGTTTTGTTGACATCTATGCGGTTGGTTAGCACATAATTTCATTCACAGGAACTCTTGTAAAAGAAGGGCACTTGCTATAGTCCCAACTTGTGACAGTCTCTTTTTTGACTAGAGTTTAAGGAAAAGATATGTGGGCTTGATCTTTACCTGATGGAATCGGGGAATCAGGGAAAAAGGCAACTAGAATATATGCCTATTGTGACCAATGTGTTTTCATATGACTGCCATATTAAGTCCTTGATCTTGTAGAGGGGGGTTAGGACTTCTGTTTGCTGTCAATCACTATCACAACAAGCATATCCTAGGCTGGGAGGTAAAGCCTCAGAGGAGGGGGAGAGTGAGCATTCCTTCTCCTTTCCAGCCTTCAGGAGTCTGGGGGTCTGGATTTACAAAAAGTGGTTAGACTCTGAAAAACACCTGAACACAGTGAAAGTGGGCACAGCTGCCGACCCTCTACAGTTCTGGAAGAGTTGCCTTCTTTTAGGCTCTGCTGAAATCAGGATTCTGTCCCGACATGCCCCCAGGGTGTGGGACAGAGCCTCCTCCTAACTGTCCTAACACAGTTAGGACCAGGATTTAACTTATGATGCTGCTTTTAGGGATGTTCAAGTCTAACAGAAGGAAATTTCAAGTGTTCTTAGAAATGGCTGCCTTCAGAATCCACAGGCTTATCTTCATGAGGATCTCTTCCCCCCGAGGGTATATCCCTCCCTCGTTTTATGTCCACTTCCCTGTCTAGTCTAGTCTCGAGTTAGCTTTCTTATGATAGGGTCCCTGTCACCACGAATCACAAAAACATCACAGCCACTGCCAGATTTAGATCACAGATCTAAATGTAAAAGGTCAAACAAAATTTCTGGAAGAGAATCTAAAAAAAAATTTCATGACTTTTGGGTGAAGAAAAATTTCTAAATAGTATACAAAAGCACTAGCTATAAAAGACTGATAAGCTGGATTACATTAGAATAAAATATTCTGTTCATTAAATACATCATTAACAGAGTAAAAAGGTTGGGGCGCCTGGGTGGCTCAGTTGGTTAAGCATCTGCTTTCGGCTCAGGTCGTGATCCCAGGGTCCTGGGATCGATCCCCGCATCAGGCTCCCTGCTCAGTGGGGAGCCTGCTTCTCCCTCTCTCTCTCTGCTGCTCCCCCTGCTTGTGTTCTCTCTCTCTCTCTCTGACAAATAAATAAAATTAAAAAAAAAACAGTAAAAAGGCAAGCACAGAATGGGAAAAGTTACATACTGGAAAAACAAGAGTGTACCCATTTTAGGATATATAAAAAATCCCAACAGATCTATAATAAACATACAACCCAACTGAAAAATAGGCACAGATTTGCAGAGACGCTTTATAAAAGATGATGTCCAAAGGGTCAATAAATATATGAAAAAGGAGCTCAACCATATCAGGGGAATTCAAATGGAAATCACAATGAGACATGACTATATACCCAACAGAGTTATTAAAATTATAGAGACTGTTAAAACTAAGTTGTTGGTAAGGGTGAAGAGTGACTGGAACTCTCATAACACTGTTAGTCAGAATATAAATAAATACAACCATTTTGGACAATTATTTGGCATTACCTACCAAAGCTGTGCCCTTTGTCCTGACAGTTTCTCTCCTACATATATGCTCAACAGAAACACGTACATGTGTTCACCAAGAGACATGTACAAGAATCTTTATGGCAGTATTATTCGTAAAAACCAAGAACTGGAAACAACTCCAATGTTGTACAATGACAGAATGAATAAATTGTTGTACGTTTACAAAATGGAATACTGCATAGTGATGAAAATGAATGAATTACCACTACGCCTAGCACCATGGAGGAATTTCATAACATAAAGTTGATTAAAAGAAGGCATATGTAATTACACATTGTACAGTTTCTCTTATAGGAATATCACAAACAGGCCTGAGTCATCTAAGGTGTTAGACATCTTGGGGAGAGGGTGAGGGATAAAGTATGTGAGGGTTCCCGGAGGACTTCTATTTTTCTATTTCTTTGCCTGGATGGTGGTTGTATGCTCATTTTGTGATAATTCAGTAAGATGCAGATGTAACGTTGGTGTATTTTTCTGTATGTTTTGTTATAGTTCAATAAAGAAGTTTAAAAATCAAGGCCCACTACCTACCCAGCAAAGGGTAGCCCTCATTTCTGTTGCAGATGAGGTATGCCATACCAAACATGCTGAAGAGAAGAAAAGAAAAGATGTTAGAGTCAGAACAGGGAAATATCGAGAGCAAGAGTGTTTCATTCTTAGTTCCCAGAAAGTCTCCTTTTTCGATCTCTAACAAGAATCTATCCCCTGACTCAAGGGTTGCAGATGCCAGGGGGAGGAGAAAAGAGAAGTTCTTACCTGGTAATAGAGAGTCCAAACAACTTATGTAGTGCCTGGTAGAGTGTTCACTAAATGCTTGTTGAGTCTGCATTGGTGGAACTGAACCCCTTTCTGGGGAAACCAGACACCATGATGGGACCCATGGACTTGGATGTGGCATATTGCATCACATCCTGGAAAGGTTCCACCACGTGCTCAAACAACAATGGCCCCCCTCTGGTGAGCACATGCAGCGTGCCTGGCATAGTTCCACGTGCTCTACATATATCATCCTTTACTCCTGACAAAAACCTCATTAAGAAAGTACTATTATGTCCATTTTACAAATGAGAAAACTGAGGTGCAGAGAGTTTAACTTGCCCAAGATCCCATGGGTAGTGGGGACAGTGACAGAGGATACCGACAGAATCAGAATCTATAACCAGGCCAGGGTACGTACGCTTGCCCACTGCATAATATTATTTCTTGAAGGAGCCTTTTTAGTCAAATGGATCATTTCCTTGCCTGCACTAATATACTGTTTTATTATGTCTCTGTTACAGGACATGCCAACTCTCCCATGTAATATACAGCTAATTTTGTACATTGTATATGTTGGCCTTCCCTATGAAGTTGTGACTTTTCAGGGCAGGAACCAGACCCTGTTCATATTTGTGATTTCTACACTCTCATATTTGCAGAAATGGTACAGAAAAACTATGAGGAGGCCACCCTTTGGGATCGGGTAGTCCTGGGTTCCTGTGGTAGACTGACTGCATTAATGGCCCCTCTTCTTCACCCCTACCGGTATCTGTGCCCTGTGCTATGTCACTCTGGGCTCAGCCTTGTGAATACTTTGCCAATGGGATGTTACCAAACATGACACAGAGGCTTGAAAAACGCTTGGGCATTGGGCTTGCTCTCTCTTGCTCTTCTGATATTGCCATGACTACATGCCTGGGCTAGTCTGATGGAGGATGAGACACACAGAGCCAAACTGTCCTCGTTATGTCAGCCAGACTTCCCAGGTATCCCACCTGACATCGTCCTGGATCAGCCAACAACCTGCAGAGCCCCAGGCAGGTGAACAAGCCTAGTCAAGATCAGCCAAATCCAGCCAAGATCAACTGAATCCCACATTTGTGGGATAAACAAATGTTTATTGTGGTATATACTAAGCCACTAAGGTTTTGTGGCTGTCTATAATGCAGCATTATTGTGGCATTTTGAAACTTGGCTTTATTGTTTACCAGATTTATGACCGTGGACAAGTCATTTAACATCTATCTCTGAATCTCAGCTTTTAAATTTATAAACTGGAGATAATAATAGATTCTACCTGATATGGTTGATACTAGAGTAAATTACATGTTTTGAGGTAGAGTGCCTAGTACTTAATAAGGGCCCACAAAAAAATTAGTATTATTCACTCATATATCCAAACAGCATTTTATTGATGGTCTACGCATGCCAAGTACAGTGCTGCACCCTGGGAATACAAAGGTGAATGATAAAGACTCCTTGAACCAACTGCAGCCCTGATTCTTTTATCTGACCTTTAAGACCTAGATTCTAGCTTGCTAATATTAAGAATAATACCATCCACTTTCCATTTACTCATTCATGTATTCATTATTATTGAGTGCCCACTATGTGCTAAGCACTGGGAATATAAAAACAAGCAAGAAATAGCCACTCCCGTCAAAGAGCTCATAACGTAGTAAGCGAAAAGCCTATCAGGTCAGTAATTGTGATGGGTATGTACCAGAGAGGTACACAGAGGAGGAAAAGGTACACAGAGGAGGAAAAAGCTAAGCTGTCTGAGCTTGACTGGGTAGTTCCAGAGCCGGCCTTGTGCAGGAATAGATCCCTGAAATAAATTCAAGATCCCTTGAAATAGATGTCAAAAGTTGACTGTGATTTTCCCAGTAGACTGGGGGTGGGTGGGTGATGGAGAGGGCAATCTATTTAGACAGCCCAGAGGAGGGGGCATAGGAGGAGATGAAGTTGGAAAGGCAGGTGGTTACCTTGTATGTCATTTCAAGGAATTTGCACATTATGAAGGTGATTGGAAGGCACTGAAGGATTTTAAGTTCCAAGGTGATACCCATACATCTCAGCTGGTCTTTGGAGGAATATATTTCACTACAGACCTACAGGAGGAATAATTATCTTATCCTCTTTTAGCCCTATTGATGCCTGGCACACAGTTGGTATGATCACTAAATACTTAATGGTTGGTCACTGTGATCAGCTGGGTCCAAATAGATACTCAAATGAAGGGACTCTGTTCTGTTTGCACAACCTGTGAAGAATCACCCTCAGATTATCAGTAATGAGGGCAGAATGGGATCTTGCACCATCTATAGTATCAGTAGGACAGAGAAAGATGAAGGATTTTGAAATCTGGGCCTTGTTCTGGGGAAGGAATAGATTTTAATTTCGTAAGTTGGATTCAGATCTGACATGGTGACCGATGGTTTTTGCTATCATAATTTTCCCACTTCTTTACTAAAAAATACCACAAAATCAATGCCCCACACTCACACTTTCTCATTAAGTCCCAAACACTGATAGACCGGTCCAGAATCTGCAACACCCTTCATGACCTTCTTTGGAAGCTCTTTGAAAAAGTAGGCTGGTAGGTTGCTACCATTGTAGGTGACAGAGTCACATGTCACGATCCCTGGGTAGTACATCATCATCCTGGCAGCTATGTTGACTTTTTGACCAATTACTAAAACAGAAGGGAGAAAGGCAAAGATCGGGGAGAAAACAGCCATTGAACTAGCAGAACGTAATCGGAGACATACTGTCCCCAAGGGGCATTTTCACTCCTTACTGCTTTCACCTCTCATGAATGACACAGAAGTCCTGCCTTTGACTACCCTTATTCTGCCAATGGTTATTTCAAACTATAAGGGAGTGAACCTGATTAGCTATCTGCACCGTTTCTACCTCTCCTGGGAGGCGACGGGGACGATGTGCTTGGAGATAAAAGGGTCTGGTGTATGGAGAGGGTTCTGTACTGGTGGTGACCATAAGCCTGAGGGCTCGCAGATGAGGTGTAGCTGGTCTTCTGCTACAAGACAGACAAGCACAAGCTTGGGCGGGGGACACTGACCCTCAAGTGAGGCACAAAATAGCAACTTTTCTTTTCATTTTCAAAATGAATCACCTTCACTTGGCAATTTCTTTTTTTTTTTTTTTTTTAAGATTTTATTTATTCATTTGAGAGAGAGAGAGAGCGAGCATGAGCAGGGGGAGGGGCAGAGGAAGAGGGAGAAGCAGACTCCCCACTGAGCAGGGAGCCCAATGCCAGGACACTGAGGTCATGACCTGAGCCGAAGACAGATGCTTAACTGACTGAGCCACCCAGGCGCCCCACTGGCGATTTCTTAAGAGTGAGTAAATAGGGCTGGAAGGGGTGTGTGTGTGTGAGACAGACTCAGGGGGTATTTTAAAGGGTAATACACTGTAGTGCACAGCGTCTGAAGGAAGCTGGGCAGGTTCGATTCCCCAGCCCTACCTCTAACTATGTTACCAAATTACTTGGGCAAATTAGTACTTTCACTCCCATGCTTCCGTTTCCTGATCTGTGAATGGGGATGATAAGAGTATCCCTTTCAGGGGACAGTTTATAAAGATTAATGAGTCAGGGTGCCTCAGTGGCTCAGTCATTAAGCGTCTGCCTTTGGCTCAGGTCATGATCCCAGGGTCCTGGGATAGAGCCCTACCTCCCATGTCGGGCTTCCTGCTCAGCGGGGAGCCTGCTTCTCCCTCTCCTGCTCGCCCTGCTTGTGCTCTCTCTCTCTCTGTCAAATAAATAAAGTCTTTTTTTAAAAAAAATATAAAGATTAATGAGTCAATTCATGCACATCACTTTCAACAGTGCCTGGATGCGAGTAAGCCCTCAATTAATATTACAACTAGCTAGGTTTTAAATATAGTACTTTAACACAAACTTAAGCACTTCTGATCAAGATATTCTTTTTTTTTCAACTAACATCTTCTTTTGATCAAGATATTCTTTTTAAAAACTGCTTATTATTCAAATTTGACCATGCAATAAAGCATAGTATCATGAATCTCCATATACCTGTCACCTAGTCCCAAAAGCCACAAACGCATGGCCAATCCTGCCCCACTCTCACTCCCATCTACTCTCCACCCTGTATTATTTTGAAGAAAATCTCAGACATCCAATCATTTCAGACATAACGATTTCAGTATTCCAGATGTATTGTTTCTGAATATCTTAAACTGTAATAGGGTTGAGGAGGGAAGTCAAAGCAGCAAAATCTTGAGATAGCATTTCTTTCTCTTTTCTTTTGAGATTAGTATTATTTATCAGGAATGCCAATATTCTTAATTTTCTTTAGGATTTTTTAATGGGAATTAAGAGGTGTAACTGTCTAATGATAACAGGCAATTATTACAAAGGCCCTGCCCCCGCCTCATTCCATGAGCTTAGAGCCTCCGTTGCTCCCCTCGAATGACTACATATGTGATACTCAGGCAGAGCCCCAGAAACACGCACTTTGCCAGCATCAAGATGCCAATGGGCAAAGCTACATGGCTTGGTTCCTCCTGGAAGACTCTAGGTTTAGAGGGCAGGGCCCAAGTCTCACTCAGTTTTGCCCTTCCTCCCACAAAGCTGGGTGGCAAGGCGCAGCGAGATGAGCTAGCTCAGCACACCTGTGTACTCATGTCTCACAGAGTGTCCAACGATGCCACAGAAGACAATCCCACTGGCCACGCCGATGGAGACGGTACTGGTGCCCGGAAGAAAGCAAGAGAGTTGTAAGGCGAAAGGGAAAGATAATGAGCAGGGAGAATGTGGGGAGGGTGGGGGCATGACGATGAACGGGGCAGGGAGGGAGGGAAAGGATTTTCAACAAGTAACTGTATTCTGCGGTGGGGAGTTTAGGGCCATTGTACAGGGCCTAGAGCTGTGAAGGAGGGACAGTTTGAGACGCAGAACTAAGTTCTTAGAAGTGATAAATCAGTTCGCTTTTCTCCTATTTTTAAGTATTCATCTGAGGCACTTTTCTAGAAAAGAACCTCTCATCACCCTAAGTGGACTCTCAATGAAGAGCAGCTGTGGTTCTAAACAATTTAACTTATCTTTGTTATTGCTAGAAAGAATAAAGTCATTATTTTGAACGGAAGTAACTCAGATGTAGTATGTGGCATCAAAAGCTAACTTCGTTAGTACATGAGGATAACTGAATATATAGATGACTAGGCGCTGACATGGTGGAAATATTTAGAGCAAGGGGGTGATACCTGTTTGTAGCTAAGTAGAGCTAAGTGTTGGGTCACTGGGGTGCTCAGGTTAGATGAACCTGGGGGCCTGGGCTCTCAGGCAGCCAGGGCTGGGGATGGTAAACCTTACTTATCTTAACAGTTTTACTGTGAGTAGAACATCTTGAGGCCAGATCAATATATACATTTCCAGCCCAAGGACTCATTGTATCTCCTGGTTATTAAAAATCAATGCAGGTCTCCAGCATGGTGTTGGTGGTTCAACCTCTACCAAAAAATAAGCCGGAGGATCGAGAGACAACCCAATTAGGTTTTCTTGCAAACCTGCTACATTTTAACTTTGTAAGGGTGTCCTTTCTGCACTTGGCCTCTACGGTCCCTTTATCACTGCACCGGGGCTGGTTCGGCCCTGAATAATGAATACAAACAGAAGGGCTTCCAGACAGTCCTCTCCTTACTTCCTGTTCCCTGACCCTATCTTCTCTCCCCAGATATTACAAAAAGCTCAGGGATCACCAGATGGGATCAAGGGCAACACTCACTGAATTTTGTGAACCTGAGAGCAGAAGTCAAATATATCCACAGCACTCTCCAAGGCATGAGTGACCTCATCAGGAGCCTTTTCCCCGGGGAAACCAAAGACACAGAGGAAGGAGCAGCCCTGTGAGGGAGAGAGTCAGCAAACACAGCTGGTGCATGGCGATGTTTGAAGTGGACCAGCCAGACGGCCCAGTGGAAGGTGGGTAGCAACTTTCCCTGTCTGGATCACATTTCATCGTGATTTCTCTCCTACCTATTTTATGTTTAGTAAACTTCATCTAACTCCTAAGTGCATCAGCAGCAGTAGGGCTCGAGCCTGAGGAGGGCTTGTTTTTCTCTAGAGATAATGGGTTGTATGGGGCTATGTGTGCCCCCACCTGTCTCTTCCCTCTCAGTCAAGATCTTCTGCTACAAGGTGCTAAGTGTAGATCTGAGAGGCAGCACAGAGCAGTGGAAAAGGTACCAGCTCTGCAATCCGAAAATCTGTGTTCTCAGGCCCCTTCACAAGTGTGGAAACTTGGGTGGGGGGATGGAGTAACCGGGTGATGGGTATTAAGGAAGGCACGTGTTGTGATGAGCACTGGGTGTTATACGCAACTAATGAATCATCGAACACTACATCAAAAACTAATGATGTACTGGACAGTGGCTAACTGAACATAATAAAATTTTTTAAAAATTAAACAAAAAAAACTCAAGTGTGGAAACTTGAATAAGTCAACTACACTCTGTGAACTTCAGTTTCTCAGTCTGCAAATGGATATAACATAGACCTGCCAAGGTTGCTTTTGCTACTTTGTGTGTGTATATATATATGTATATATACTATAAAGTATATATACACTTCTCATAGTATATTACATATATATATGTATATATATATAAACTATAAACTAATTTATAGTATATATACACTTCTCATAGTATATTACATATATTCCATATTTTATATAGAATACATACTTTATAGTGTATATATATATTTTTGTAACGATGTTATATTTGTAAACATAATATAACATTATATACATATATAATATAAATTTGATATACAGTAACACTTTGTAAACTATAATGTTCTTTTTAGATATTGTTATTATTTGTAGGGAGAAAGACTTAAACTGAGAGTGGTTTTTCTTGGCATGACTTTAACTGTTCCGAGCAGAGATTAAACTCTGAAGCTTGGCATTCTTAGTATCAATCACTTAAAAAATTACCTCAGTCAGATGCTGTTGTCTATAAGGAAAGAGCCTAATAATTAAAGGACAATGGACTACAAATTTCAGTCTGTATATGTTATAGCCTGATGACATGCAAAAAAGAATGCCTTGATTTCTTCAACCCTCTCCAAAAAGAGTCTAAGGGTCAGATCCTAGTTGGTGCCGGGCTCTGTCTTGATGGGAGAAAGGAAGCCCTGATTCAGGTCTGTGTAAAGACTAGAGGGTAACCCCTTTCTATAGAATGCCCAATAAATGAATGAGTGTGGGGCAGTAATTTAGTGCAAAAAGATGCAAAAACACTTGAGATGGGGAATCCATGCTCACTATCACTTCTGTGGTAATGTGCCAGTTACACTGTTCTTCTCTGAACTGATTAAGAGCAGATTAAAAACACCCAGAGCTAGAGGTGCCAACCCTCACCCCCACCCCCCGCCCCCTGCCTCCCTCCCTGCTTTGGCCTCCCTCCCTACCCCCACCCCACGAAGCTGGAAGGGGAAGGAGGTGTAGATATGGCAGGTGGGGATTATTAGAAACAGGCTTCTGGGGTGTGAAGGTTACTAGACACCTGACCTAAAATCTCCGGGAGATGTGGGGCTGCAGATGTGCCTACAGGGAGAGCTAGTCAAGCATAGGGCTGAAGGGCAGAGCCTGGGAAGGCAGCCTAGCGGGGTTTGAATCCAGCCCACTATCCACTAACTGGATGATCACGAGCAAAACTTAATTTCACCTGTCTCAGTGTCTCAGTGTCTCAGCACCTACCTCTTAGAGGAGTTCTGAGGGTGAAATGAGTTAATATGTGTAAAGGGTTGAGAACAATTCCAGGCACATAGTAAGTGCCAAATCCACCATATAAGCTGTTTCTATAACTACAAATAAAGACGGATATTTTTAGGTTAAAAGTGTCTCTTCTCTTCCTCTCACCAATGTCCATAGGTGGGAGTGCCAACCTTAAATTCTCGGTAGGTTCCCACCCCTGAGTTCATATTTACCTTGTCAAACATGAAGACTTTATTGATTTGGCCTCGGAAGACCCTCAGGACAGAATTGATGTGCACACAGGCATCCTGGATGGCCGAGCCTATGACTTCTGCTTTGTCTTGGTCCTTAAACATCAGGTTCACGAACACAATTGTCACTGGGCGAAGCTCAGACAAATAACCCCGAAGCTGTTTGTCATCAATCTGTGGAGTCGAGAGCAGCTTTCCTTAGTGTGTGTCCTTGGCAGTGGATTCTTTGTCACAACCCCACCTCCATGACATTATCCCTGGAGGCAGCTAACCTTCTGAGGTTCTCCAGAAAGCCGAAGTTATCAGAATGTACGAGGTGCAACATGGCAGAGGCAGCCCAAAGCCGAGCAGATGGAAATGGAATGCACTATCAAAATCTCCTCCAGTGTGAACATCCAGACTTGCTCATGACCACCACACCCTTGCCCCAGCTGCTGGCTCCCTAGTGCCAGTGGGAGCCATCACAATAACAGAAAGAAGTACTGTTCCTTTTGATTCTCTTACAAGTTAGGGATAAGGACAGCATGTTACATAATCCAACCTGATATTTTCACAGCCCGGGACCGTCCGGAATACTCTCACATTCTATCCTACTTTGTCTTCAAATGAAATAAAATCAGCATTATTATTCCCACTTCACGGATTAGGTAACTGAGACACAGAGCAATTACACAAGTTTCCCAGGGTCACACAGAACCCAGATCTCCAGGCTCCTAGGCCAATATTCCATTTAGGACTCGCACCTGCGTCCCCAGGCGGTATATTTTCATTCTGCTCCCCTCTTCTCTCCACCCCGCCCACAACAGGCCCAGGGAAAGGAAAGAAGCACGTTCCCAAATCATGCCTGCCTCTCATCATTCTTGAATTTTGTTAAATTAAGTGCAAAGCAAACCAATGGGGGAAAATCATTTTATTTTCTCTCCAAATAGCACAAAAGTATCAGATTCTCCATTGACAATATAAAACATATCTTCTAGACAAAGGAGGGAATTGTGCATAGGGAATCCTGCAGTCATGCTTCCTAACTGACTGGGACAGTCCTGGTTTCAGGTAATTTTATTCTTTCCATAAAAGATGATTTAATAGGGGCGGCTGGGTGGCTCAGTTGGTTAAGCATCTGCCTTCAGCTTGGGTCATGATCCCAGGGTCTTGGGATCGAGCCCCATGTCGGGCTCCTTGCTCAGCTGGGAGTCTGCTTCTCCCTCTCCCCCTCCCCTGCCTTGTGCTCTCTCTCTCTCTCAAATAAATGAATTAAAATCTTTTTTAAAAAAAGATGATTTAGTAATCTCTAACTAATCGATGTGACGACTTTCTTTGACTTCCCCAATAAATCACTAAATAAGAAATTAATATTAAATAAATAATAAAGATTAAATCTAGCAAAGAAATGAGTTAAAAATTATTCCACTGGACTGTGTGGCCTGAGCTTTGATTGGAAAAATGCAATCACTGCATCTCTGAGGATCTCTATTCTTTAGGTGCAGTCTTCGTACTGTGTGAAAGGTTTGTCTTTTGCTTCCTTTCTGCCCCCTTAGCTGTATCTCTTTACCCGGTGTTCATCATTCCTACCCACAATTTTCTTGGTGGCTCATGGAGTCTATCTTGCCTTCCCTTCCTATAAATCTTGCTCTTGGCTGGTTGCAGCTGAAGCAGCATAATGTGTCATATCTTGAGGGGTCAAACAATTGCAGATACTGGAGGTAGGGCTTCTAAATTGGGCTGAAGATGGAGGGATGTGTTCTGATTTCACTTCAACTCACACTGGGAAGGCAGCTGCCCACTGTTCAGGCTTGCCTAAGATGTCCTCCAGGACACAACTGTATTTTGATGGAATTAAAGATTAAAACATGCATATATTAGGAAGGTGTTCAGTCTGTGCAAAAAAAATGTAGGATTCAGACAGAACAAGGTTCAAATCCTAGCTACATCTCTTACTTTATAACCTTAGAAAAGTTCCTGGTATCCTTCTGGGTCTTTGTTTTCTCACATATAAAATGGGGATAAAGCTATCTAGCAAGAATTGTGAAGAATAAATACATGAGAGCAGAATGCCTGGCATATGGTGAGTGCTGAGATTCACATGAATTAATACAATTTAAGAAAGCCTAGATCTAAGCGAATAAAAAGGGAAAATTTTAGGGGCTGGAGGAGGTAGTTCGGGGCATTCTAATTATCTTTATTGTTAACTCCCAAAGCTCCAGATCTAAGGTGAGTGACTTAGAGAAACAGTGTAGCGATGTTAATTCACTTGCGATCTTTTGACTATGTGGGGTATACAAAGGGTGACCACATGTTCTTGTTTGCTTGGGGAAAAAAGTTCCCATTTGCCCAGTTGTATAAAACACACAGTCATGGTTTATGCCTGTTGTCAGAGTGTAATTATGAATAATGCCTCTTTTAACTCTTAAAAATATCCTGATTTGAAGAACACATTTTGTAGTCACCTACACATGGAGAACGTCAGCCCCATCTCTTTTTAGTTCAATGAAACATTTTACTAGCTACTGGTTTTCTCGATCTTTCCTGATGTCCAAGATCCCTGATAATAAAAGCTAATAAATCAAACTGTGCAAATACCTGCTTCAATATGCTTTCCATCACATACTTTTGTAGGGACAATTCTAGCTCAGGGTCAGACTCCAGCATGCATGCAAGCCTCAGGAGGTCTAAGAGAGCAGAAGGAGGGGCAGGATCAGAAAAGGAAGCATGGTTTTGCAGAGCTAGAGATAGGAGTCTCCCAGTCCCCGTTCCCTTGGGTGGTGGTCTTCGCAGTCCAGTCAGGGGACTCTGGGACATCTCGTGGCCAAAGAGAACCAAAGAAAGTCCAATGAGAAGTTCTATGAAGTTGCAGGTTTCAGAATTCAGTGGCATGGAGATCAAAACCCTGTTATACTTGTCATCACACTTCAGAACTTGGGGAGATTTTACTTCCAGATTTGAGCTAAAGCAGTTGCCACAGGGGATGTGAATGGACAGATGCGAGGATGACAACAGAAAAGGAAGACAGAATGAAGCGGACGACAGAGGTGAAAGAGCAGCATGGGTAAGATTCAGGAGACTTCTGATCTCCGGGCTTTTCATCCCCGGTTTGATACCAACTCATTGTGTGACCCTGGACAAGTCACCTCACTGCCCTGGTGGTCCCCCATTTCCTCATCTGGAAAAAAAAACTCAGTGGGGTTTCATAGTCTTCTATGGATCCCTTCACTATGATGGTTGACAGTTCCACACTCTAGAATAGACTAATAGGAGGTGGAAGGAATGAGCTCGAAAAAATAAAAAAACAAGGGAGAAAAAGTGGCGATAGGTTTTCAGCACGGAATAGAATAATAACAGTGCAAAAAAAGATGAGAAGAAAAATAAAAATGGAGTCTGAAAAGGATATAAATTAAGAAGCGAATTCAATTTAAACCATTTATTGAGTATATTCAAAGGCTAGTATGTTCAAAATACCATGCACTACATGGGAATAAAAAAGTAATTAGGAAGCTTGGGCTTTTTCCTGGAGGCACTTACTCATTGGACTTCCAAATGTACTATGCATGGAAAAGTTAAATAGAAAAAGAAAAGCTCAAATGGGCTAATAGATTATAAAGAGGAAGAAGTGATCAATATGAGATGGTTTAATAAGAAAGGGGTTCACAGGAGAACTAGAGAATTTTACCGGATCTTGAATGACTTCTGGCATATTTCTAGAAGGATTGAGGAGGGCATGCCTAGCAGAAGGACCATGTCAGTGAAGTCAAGAATGAGCACAGTGTGTTAAAGGACTGGTGAAGATGCTAGCCTGGCTGGAATCCCGTATGAGTACTGGAGATTAAGAAGAAATGATATGGGGGCGCCTGGGTGGCTCAGTCAGATAAGCGTCCTACTCTTGGTTTTCGGCTCAGGTCGTGATCTCCTGGGTTGGGAGATCAAGCCCTGCGCAGGGCTCTGTGCTCAGCAGGGAGTCTGCTTGAAGATTCTCTCCCTCTGCCCCTCCCCCTACCACTCTCTCAAATAAATAAATAAATCTTTAAAAAACAGGAAGAAGAAATGATATGGAACAGACTGGAGAGAGGCAAGGGAGCAGGAATTATAAAGGTCTAGGCTACTGTAGTGGCAATATTATGGAGACGTATGTGTGCCTATAGTAAAATAAAGCATCTGGCTGGTCCTTGTTCCTGGTACCTGGGAAGTAACTTCTAAATCTTTGGAATTTCTCAAATAATGGGATTGTCTTTGTTCTTCATGGTAGGCCCTTTGGACCACAGCTGAATTTATGCTAATGAGGTCTCAGGATGGGGCCGCTTGTGCTGAAAAACCCCAACCCTGTGATTAGAGGGTTGGGGCTTTGAGCCATGTGATATGAGCCTGACTTCCGACCTCTGAGGAAGGCAAGGGGGCTGAAGATTGAATTTAATCACATGGCCAATGATTCAATTAATCATGCCTACTTAATAAAACCCCAATAAGGGGCGCCTGGGTGGCTCAGTCAGTTGGGTGGCTGCCTTCAGTTCAGGTTATGATCCCAGAGTCCTGGGAACAAGCCCCACATCCGGCTCTCTGCTCAGCAAGGAGTCTGCTTCTCTCTCCTCTGCACTTGTGTTCTCACTTTCTCTCTCAAATAAATAAAATCTTAAAATAAAATAAAATAAAACCCCAATAAAAACTGAACACCCCAAAGCCAGGATGAACTGTTTTTGGTTGGTAATTATACAACGATGTGCAGGAAGGGGGATGTGCCCTGAGGACACAGAAGCTTCATGTTTGAGACTCTCCACACTTTACCCTAAGTGTCTCTTGATTTGTATCCTTTACAATAAAACTAAAAGCATGAACACAGCATCTCCTGAAGATCTGTGAGTCATTCTAGTAAATTATTGGGAGCACTGGGGCAACCCCTAGATTTATAGACAGTTGGTCAGAAGTACAGGTGGCCTGGTGATCCCAGAGCTTGTTGCTGGTGTCTGAAGTTGCGGCGGGGTGGGTGGGGGGGTGGGTGGTGTGTCTTGGAGAGAATTTAACCTATGAAATCTGTGCTAACTCCAGGTACTTAGCATCAGGATTGCATTGTGATACTGCAGTGCCCAAAACAAAGTGTGAAGAGGCCCTATACTGAAGGCACCAGTAAAGTCTAGGGGATGGGATCAGGTAGAGCCCAAGGGGTGTCACTGGACCTTCTCCATCTCTGGAGCTTTTTGGTTCTTGGCCTTTCCTGATCAATTCTACAACAGTTTCCCCCCTGCTCCACCTCCTGCCCCATTACATACTACAGCTTAGTAAACGTATAATCTACTCTTTGTAATGTTCAAAATACGTAAGACCTGTATGTAGATGACAAGGAAGAAGAATGATTCAAAGATGCTTCTGAAGTTTCTAGTGTGGAGGAAGAAACAATTGCAGGAGAAAGGCAAGTAGCTGAGTTTAGACATTGCTGAAATCAATTTCTAGGCCCACGCCTGAGGTGCCATGTCAGCAAACCGAAACTTCGGGAACTGTCATGTCCCTGGAAATGCCCCACTTGACCAGAATGCGGTATATCTAGCCAGCCAATCCCCAAATGCCAAGCCAACTCTCCATCTTCTCAGCCCAAACAAGGTTGACTGTGTGGCCCCAGGCAGTTGGATATTTTCTATTTGCTGCTTCCTTGTTCTTTATTGTACGTCTTATAAAAGCTGCTTGTCTTCTGCCTCATTTTGCAGGTCTCTTAAAGGAGACTGTCCACTTCTTGAAGCATTTGAGTTTGTTTGCATCACCTAAATTGTCTTTAACAATTTTTTAACAACACGTTAATGTTGGAGTACCTGTTTGACCTCCAGTAGAGATGACCCGTGGGCAGTTTTTTTATGAATCTAGAAATCATGACAAAAGTCTGGGCTGAATTCTGGCAAGTAGGGCTGGATCTTATGTGAAGGAAGCAACTTGCAAGACGATGAGTAAGTGCCTCCTTAAATTCCATGCCCTAGGCTCCTCCTTTCCTCATCCTAGTCCCAGTCTGCTGGGAGTCCTAGGAATGTCAAGCATGGATGAATGGAATGGATCTCCAGGAGGTCAGTAGGAAAGACTAGAGGGGTCAAGAACAGATCCCTAGAATTACCAACATTTAAGGAACGAGAAGGAGACTAAGACTAAGTGGAAACAGGTGGCTTAAGGTAAAAGCAAAACTAAGAAAGAATATTCATGAACCCAAGGAAAGAGGAGAAGCTTGTGTCCATAAAAAGAGAGTAATCTAAGGCCAACCAGCTAGGATGAGGCCTGAAGAGAGGTCACCTGCTTTGGCAAGTTGATGGTCATTGGTGGCCTTGACCTCAACAGTCTCAGTAGACAGGAGAAATGGCTAGAAGCTAGATGTCAGGGGCTCAAGACTGAAGAGTAGGTGAACACATGCCCCCCAATGCACATGCAATTTTCACCCAAGTTTATTGGGTGAATAAATAAATGAGAAGATAGAAGAAGGAGGCACAGACATACAGATTACTCTTCTGAGAACTCTGGTGGTGAAAATTTGGAGGGGAAAATAGAAGTTTTATTTTTCCTTTCATCATGGGGCAGACTTGCACATGGTAAGGGGGAAGAGTCATTGCCAGAGCAGAGATGGAGGGCCTGGGGAGGGTTGTGCTTGGAATCACTGTCGTGAGGAATGGGAAGGAGGTCCCCTTTGTGTGCTGCTGAGGACTGGGAGCTGTATTGAGGAGGCCTGCCACTTATAATAGAGCCCTTGGTGTTGGTAAGACCCTACTGACCACTGGTAGAGGCAAAGGCTCTTGTCAATGGAGTGTACTTACTTTTGTGGTCACCAGAAGGGTAATAATTCATGAAAGTCATACACTTTGTGAAAAATTCATCAAAGTTAAAAGTAGAAGGTGGTTTTAAAAAATTAACCTAAATAAAGAAAAAAAAAGAGAAGTTTTCGGTTATTCTGAGGGTTGACCAGTCCTTTGAATAGAATTTCTCAGCAGAAAGGGCAGGGAGTATGTTTTTGCATGTCCAGGACATGGTAAACAGAGACTGGCATACTTAGACAACAAAGATCTTTCATTTGGATGTGATCACATTAAAACTTTCTGATTAGTCCTTAAGATCTCAAACTTCAGTGTGTACACACAAGGCCACACCAGGGGGCTTACCTGCATACTTTTCCACTCAGAACTTTCTTCTTTCTTTCCTTCGTAACATTTTAATGTAAATAAAACCTGGTTAAACTATATATCATTTCCTTCTTATATTATAAGGATAAAAGGACAAAGGGGAATGATGCCCAAAAATGTTGGCGGAGCATCACCAGCAATAAGATTCATACCAAGATCAGGAACCCCATGGTATGACACACAGAATGATACAACCTCAGTTCTGTGGTGTTCTTGCCTCCCACCCCATATGAGTAACCTTAGTCCAATAATGAGAAAGTATCAGGCAAAACCAAATGGAGGGACATTCATCAAAATGGTCAATACTCTTATTAAGTATCAAGGTCAAATAAGACAAGGAAAAACTCAAGAATTGCTATTGATTGCAGGAGACTAAGTAAAAATAAGAACAAAATGCAGTGTGAGATCATGGATAGAATCCTGGAACATTCCACTGAGGATATTGAGTAGGAAACTGGTGAAGTCCAAGGAAGGCCTTTAATTAGTGAATGGTATCGTACCGATGTTAATTTTCTGCTTTTGACTACTGCACTCTGGTTATGAAAGATGTTAACATTCGGGGAAGCTGAGTAAGGGATATATGGAGACTCTGTATTAATTTTGAACTTGTCTGTGAGTCTAAAATTAATTAGAATTAAAACAGTTTCTAAAGTTATAAGGAATGATTGAAGAAGATGGGGAACAGGGAATTGTTAGCCAGCTATATCATGTAGCCTGGGCAGCATTGCAGGGAGAGTGGTGGGTGAGTGTGAGGGTTGTAGACTGAGGCACAATGTGGGAGGGCCTCTGGCCTCCACCAGCGGCTACCCAGATCTCCACCGCCTCTCTGTGGGCCGTGCAGTCCATTCCCGGGGTTCAGCTGGTGGCACAGCTCTTCTCCTTGCTACGCACGCCCGAAGTCCAGTCCCAAGGACCATTCTGCTTATAGTCAGTCTTCAACCTCACCACAGTGTTTGCTACTAGGCAGGGCTGTGGGGAAAGTCTTCCCTCACTGAACGGCTGCCCCTGCTCCCCTCCTATCCTCACCCTCAGTGATCCCTCGCCCTGAGTTAGGAGGGTGTTGAGTAGTGAAAGTGATGGCCGATGGTGGCCCTCAAACAACAGCCCTCTGCTCCTAAGGAATAGGCAGAAGACCCTCCCTCTTCCTTAAGCAAGGGCCCTAGCTCCACCAAAGGCCTCCATACCCAAAGTCCACATCCTCAGTGAGCACAGAGAAGCCTAATCATCTCCTCTTGAATGCCTGGCCTTGGCTCCTGGACTAAAGCCTTGTAAGTCTAACTCAGGCTGTCCCACCCGAGTCTCCAGCCCAGGAGCTTCACGCCACGGGCCTTCCCAGCAGCTTCCTGACAGGGGGCCCCCTGGCACAGACGGACGGAACTTTCTGCAAGCGGCAGCATGGCACCTACCTTGACTGCTCTCTGATCTGGAATTCTCTCAATTTCGATCATGCTCCGGTCGCAGAGCTGCCAGCAGTTTGGGGACAGAATGACATCGTTCATCTGCGCCATGTTCTGTGCCAGGCGCACATCATCCACCGCCTGCCCGATCACCAGAAAGAAGCTGCGTGTTTCATCTCCGAAGACCAACATGGTGATGTGGCCTGCAGCCAGGGCTGGCAAGGAGGCAAGCACCAGGAGTTCTGGGTTAGTCCCCGGCAGCACTGGTTCTCGGAACAGCCTGAATCTCGGTGTGACTGCGCGACGTCAGAGTGAATGTAGTTTCTGAAGTTTGACAGAGGTGTCGGAAGACGCCCCTGTGGGCCCAGGCCTTCCAAAACTCCTCTTTCTCCTGAGCTAGAAACTCGGCTACTAGCTTTCACCTTTCTGTGACATCGCTCTCTCTAGATGGCCCTCTCAGTCCCCAAAGTTATTTTATCCTTTCTTCAATTTATTTGTACTTAAGAGCAACAGAGAACAACTTCAGTAATTCCTTCTGGAGAGGATTTTCGTTTTATCAGAGACTGTGGCTTTAACTAAAAAGAAACCCTTAGGGTTGAATTTCAGGCAACAGCCAGAGGGGAAAAGGTTGGGGAAAAGGAGTAGGTCCCATCCCAACAATGTGCCCTCTGATTGTTTTCAAGTTGAGAGCTGAAGGTTTCGGTACCAGAGCGACAGAAGATAGAATGTTGTAAAATACAACATATATACAAACTGTATGTGCGAATGAACTACTCGTGATACACAGTTCTTTCAAATGACTGACAGCAGCAAGACCTGACAATAATAGCAATAATAGTAATAATAAAGACTAGTTTGTGGAGTGGTTACTATGAGCCAGGCACTATACTAACTGCTTAAACTCACATTTTGTAAGAGCCTATGAGGGAGATATTAGGATTAGCCCAAATTAATTAGGATTAGCCCAAATCTTAATTGGTAAGTGAAGGAGCCAAAACTCCTTCTGGTTAGTCTAAGTCCGAAGTTCAAGACATGATGGGCGGGCTGAGACACTATGTTCCACTATATTCTGTGTTTTCTCTTAGGGAGAGAGATGCCTCAGGGGTTGGGACCCATTTCCAGAATGCTGGAGCATCTCTCTTTTCTCCAAGCTTACCGATCTTGACTCGGACATCCAGGCCTTCTTCAGACTCCTGCGTCTCAAACAATCCATGGATCTCCAGGCTACATTTAATTACCACCGTGATAATGTTTTTCAGTTGCCTTCGCTCCACCTTCCACAGGGCTAGCAGCGCATCACCTTGAAGGGACAGACACACCGGGGGGCTTCTGAGCTGCCCTGGGGATCGGTCTGTTTTGTCTGGAATCTATAGACCCTTACTCTTCAAACATGCCTCAAGCCAGCCACTGCTTTCTGTGAGGTGTCTCCTTTGTCGGAGCACAGGCCCCTCGGCACACCTTCCTTACCCCTCCCATCTCAGCGAGTCCCCCCCATACCTGCAAATTTTAAGATGTCTCCTCCAAAAATCAACACTTCTGAGAAAAAAAAGAAAATAAGGTAAATCAAACTCCAATTTCTTAAAGCTAATGAGAATTCATTCTTCATCCATGGAATAGAAAATCGGTCAAGAGAACATCAATTCAGAGAATAAACTTATACTAAAGATGTCTCAGACACATCACTTATACCCATTGGAGTGTGTTTCCTCAACTGTAGAAGGCACACATTGAACTAGATGATGTACACGCTCTGTTTCTGTGAATGGGAAAAGATAGGACAGAAGGTGGGATTTCTGGTGAGGTCTGAGGACAGCGACTACTCCCATGATAATGGAATGCTTTTTACTGATCAATATATGTTTTAAGCTGGGGCTTAAGCATGGGTGAGTGGATGAGCGGCAGGATTCCACAGAAGTGAGAATCCAAAAATTGGGAAACCACTACAATGGTCAACTGGGGTTTTGTTTATTACCAACTTTCATTTTGTTTAGGCTTTATGACATAAGTGGGCATTTTTTTCTCTTATTTATGCATCATCACAAATTTGTTGAGCACCGTTGTGCTGAGTGGGACACAAACAGGAATTAGATACAGTTTCTGCTTTTAAGGAACATTAACTTTTGTTTAGTGGGTGACATTAAGATATTACTAGGGAAACTCACAGCCCGATAAAAGACTAGACCCTGAGTTTACCTTAATAGAGTAAATCTTTTCTTCATGAATAGTTCAAATTAATAATACAAATAAGATGGTAGGCAGAGGTTGAAAAGTCAGTTGTGCTTCTGAATTCATCATTAGAAGACAGAGCACTAATGAGTTAGTTAAAATCACTCATCTATTCATACAGCATTCTCTTAATGACATTTGGGTTATGTTGATGCTCGCTTTTTTGAGTCATCGAATATAACTAAAGTTCTTTAAAGGTAATCTCTAATTCAGTCTTTGGTGCAAAACACTCTTTCCCGCAAATAGTCTGTATTAGTAAGGTGTGATTACATTCCTTTACTTGCACTGTATTGTATTTCAAAAAAGATTGGTTTCTTACACATTTCATGAGGAAAACAAAGATAGCATTCTGTCAGGTTATAACCAAAAAATACGGGAAAACAATCAATGAAACATACTTAAGTCAGAAACCCATGGGGACACTTACTCTCCACTATTGCACTGATGTAGTGGTTGAGGATCTCCACCAACTGCTCAGCCCCTCGGTCCATGTACATGGCTGTGCTGAACTTCTCAGTCATTGCAGTAAAACCTGTAATAAATGTCCACCTCGTTTCCTTGGCTGCTTGGAGGAACCAAACAGAGCCAGGAAAAGAGGAACTCACTAGAGGGCACTGAGTCCTAACTTTTAAGAACGGGCAAGGTTTCTTCTCCATGATCTTCAGCTGGTCGAGTGTCAAACATGCAGCCTCCCCTATCTATGCTTATTATTTTAGGGATCAGGGAAAGATGCCAGCTACCTCTTCCCTCCAAATTTCCTCACCCTGTACAGGGATGACTGCAATTCCTTTAACTGGTGTAGGACTTCCATTCCATGATAATGAAAACACACAAAATGGAAACACGTCTGAAGAGGTGACAAGTTTACTGTTAAGATGTAAATAACACCTGGGGAGACCATTTCCTGAGGTCAAGTTTGCCTGGAATGTGTGTGGGGCTTGGGAGCTAGACTCAGTGAAGTTGGACAGGGACATGGAGCCTAAAGTTCCAGGCCTGGAACTGGGGCATCTTAAAGGTTTGCCCGTGACTGGACATGTTGGGGAAGGGAAGAATGAAAGGGCCAGGTACACAGGCTATCCCTCCCTCCTCCTGTTTTCTCCATAGGAATGTCTGCTGTAATAGCGCAAAAGCTCAAAAATGGCACCCCACTCTGCAATCAAGCTCTGTGAGTTCACCCACATGAAAGATTCCCTCTGTGCTTGCCTGAAATATCAACAAACATCAGGACCCCATCAAAATAATCCACAGAGGGTCGCTCTGGAGAGAAATCTCCATAGACAATGAGGTCCGGTAGATGAGCTGCTATTCTGACGATGGCCCGGTCCTGTGATTCTTCTCTTCGAGTGCTCATGTTCAAGGCAAATGTTCAGGAATTTATGGTCACAGCAAACAGTCCCCAAATAGACCTTCTACAAAGAAAAGCTGAGAATGGAGGAAATCTGACTTTTTTTTGGAAATCTGACTTATATTCATTTACTCACTTTCCTATTTCTTTTTCTCCACTTGCTTTGTTCTAAACTGTGGACTACTTATTTAAGTGACCGAGTGGTGATAATGCCTGAAGTGTTGAGTCACACTTGAAAAGGGCCACTTTTCTATATGGAGAACCCCTCATACGCTGGGCCTTCAACCCTCAACAGCTGTGACATATATGAGCACCATTACAAACGAAATGGAGTGAAAAGAGAGTAGCTGAATGAGTCCATCCATTTTCGTGAAGGGATGAGCCCTCAGGATACAAGTCCTGTTGAAGAGAGGCCAGTTGCACTATTCGCTCAGTCTATGCTCCTTGTCCTTCTTCTGTCCTCATGGTTCATCCTCCTCTCTCCCTCCCTTTTGGTCTCTCACCTGTTCTTTCTCCTTTTTGAAAATTTAAAAAAAAGTGTAGATGTGAGTTTATGTGGGTGAATGTTTATATAAAGATGAGAAGCAAAGTAGTATCACATACAAGCAGGAGACGACGTGTATTAAGGTATAGTCTTAAATTACAAGAGGGAACAAATTCAAAGGGGTGTGTGTGCGTGCGTGCGCACGTGCCAGGCTTTAAACTGTAAGTTAAAAGGGAAATGTTGAAACTTTAATTTATTGCCCAGTTAGTTCTTTTTTTTTTTTTTTAAAGATTTTATTTATTTATTTGACAGAGAGAGAGACAGCTAGAGAGGGAACACAAGCAGGGGGAGTGGGAGAGGGAGAAGTAGGCTTCCCGCCGAGCAGGGAGCCCAATGCGGGGCTCGATCCCAGGACCCTGGGATCATGACCTGAGCCGAAGGCAGACGCTTAATGACTGAGCCACCCAGGCGCCCCTATTGCCCAGTTAGTTCTAAGAAAACCAGAATTTCCTAAGGCCTTCGTTTAAGCTGTTGGGGTCAATTAAATGTTCATGCCTGAGTGTTGTAAAAATCATGCTCTATCACCGTGAACAGAAATAGCATACCCAACATTTTCAGAGCAATCCAAGTTCCTGGAATAAGTGATACAGATAATAAGAGAGTTTAAAAAAAAAAAAAAAGGAACTGTTCCTGACCATCAGGGAGAAACTGGTTAGTAATTTCAACCAGACACAGGTCATACTGGGGTATGTGAGAGCATTGGAAGGAAAAAGAGAGATAGTTAACATGTATCATAGACTTAAGAAAAACATTTAAAAAAAAAACAAGGAAAAACATTAGTATATTTAGCAAACTCTAAAATGTATAGAAACCTCTAAAATTGAGTACTTAATATTAGGTACTGAATAACCTTTAAAAGGAAAAGCCCTGGCAAACTCAAATATTAAAAAGTGAACAAAAGATAGACATGTACCTAAGGTTAAAAAAAAGGGGGGGGGGCGGCATTTAAAAACTCAATGAAAACCACAGCATGTACTAGGAACAGTTAATAGAGAACATGTAAATGAAATAAATAATTTCAGATAGTGAATTTGGTAAGTGTTATATGACTTATAGGCAGGGTGGGAGAAGACTGAATTCCCAGAATAAGCTGAGACTTAGGAAAAATGCTGAAGTTAAGAAAACTTAGAGGGAGTTATAGGTTTTATTAAAATCAAGGAAATTATTAAAAGAGAAATAAGGACAAAGTTTCTGCCTTCTTCACTATGGAGAATTGAAAAGTATAACAAATATCGCTAAGAAAGAATTAAACTCCAAGCTTAGAAGGTAGTGATAAAGCACCAAGTCACTTTAAACAAATTCAAGTAGTCAGCCCCAGATAACCTATATACACAGATACTGAAGGAATGGACAGATGTAATCTTGAGAACAAGAGAGGAGCTAGAAAACTGGAGATGGTCACATTCTTTTCTGAATTTCAAAAGATGAGGCTACAGAAAACATAGACTGGTAAATATGTTTCAGTCAGTATAAGCTAGGTTTGCTTCATAAACAAATATCCCAAAATGACAGTGGCTTGAAATAACAAAGGCTTATTTCCTGTTCATTTCTTACTTGTGCTACATATCTATTGTAGATTGTCTGAGGCTTTGCTCTATTATTGCCTTCACTTTGGGATCCAGGCTGGGACATTCTGGCTAGCCAGACTAGGACTTGATGGGGCCGACTCATTCTTAAAGTGTCCTCCCAGAAGTGACATATTTCTCTTCTACTCACATGACATTGGCCAAAGAAAATTATGTGAACACAATTTCAAATAAGTGTGAAAGTGCAATTCTACCTTGTGTGCAGTGGGAGGCAGAGTTGGAATATTTGTGAAAATTCAAATATTTGCTGAAATGTGAGCACTTAGATCAGCAGGAGGTGATTAAAAGGAGTTAAAATAGATTCAGAGCCAAGAGAAAAGTTATTAACTTTTTTGAAGAGTTATTAAACTTCTAAATCAAGAGAATGCTGTAAAGTATATCTTGACTTTAACAATGCATTTAGCCAAATTTCTCACATCCTTATGGGTAAGATACAAAATTATAGGTGATAAAAACATGGTTATCTGTTAACATTGTTAACAATCCTACCTAAAGGATATGGATTCGTGTTCTATCGTCCACTCAGAGGGAAGCCTCCATGGGCATGCTAGAGGACTTAAAGATGTAATTGGAAAGAGAGCCAATGTACTGAATGACAGAATCAGGATCTTAAAATATCTTTTTTTAAAAAAGATTTTATTTATTTGACAAAGAGAAAGAGAGCGAGTACAAGCAGGGGGAGCAGCAGAGGGAGAGGGAGAAGCAGGCTCCCCACTCAGTAGGGAGCCCGATGTGGGGCTTAATCCCAGGACCCTGGGATCATGATCTGAGCTGAGGGCAGATGCTTAACCGACTGAGCCACCCAGGCACTCCAGGATCTTAAAATATCTTTTTTTTTTTTTTTTTTTTAAGATTTTATGTATTTGAGAGAGAGAATGAGCGAGTGAGAGAAGACTAGCAGGGGGAGGGGCAGAGGGACAGAGAGAAGCAGACTCCCCACTGGGCAGGGAGCCCAACATGGGGCTTGATCCTGTGAGTCCAGGATCATGACCTGAGCTGAAGGCAGACGCTTAACTGACTGAGCCACCCAGGCGCCCCAAGATCTTAAAATATCTTAATTGACTGAAATAATAATAAAATTTCAGAAGAACAAAGGCAAAGTGCTATATGTAGAATTTTAACGAAATCAAATGCATCAGCATATGGTGTGAAAAACTAGATTTACTGCAAATTCCATGCCGTTTTTTTTTAAAAAGAATTTTTATTTATTTATTTGTCAGAGAGAGAGAGAGCACAAACAGGGGGAGCAGCAGAGGGAGAGAGAGAAGCAGGCTCCTCACTGAGCAAGGAGCCCAATATGGGACTCGATCCCAGGACCCTGGGATCATGACCTGAGCCGAAGGCAGATGCTTAACGACTGAGCCACCCAGGTGTCCCTCCATGCTGTCTTTTAAAAAACACTTTTATTAAAGCATAACATGCAGGAAAATGAACAATTCGTAAGTGTATAGCTTTATGAATTATTACAAAGTGAACAATCCATGTAATTCCTACTGATATCAAGAAAGAGAACATTACCAGCACTATAGAAGCTCCTTCCATGTCATGGCCCAGGCACGCTCCCCCCCCCAACTTTTTCCCAAAGGTAACCCCTTCTCCTTATTTCTAACACCACAGGTTATCTTTACCTATGTTTTTAAACTTTACATAAATGGAATCATACTATATATATTCTTTCGTTTTTCTCATATGTTTGTGATATTCATCCATGTTATATGTATATCAAGAACATTCCTTTTCGGTGCTATCTAGTATTCCACCAGCTGATTATACCACAAATATTTATCCATTGTACTACTGACCTATTTGTTGTTCCCAGTTTTAGGCTATCAGAAACAATGCTGCTAAGAACATTCTTGTACATGTGTTTTGGTAAACACATGTGCATTTTGCTTGGGCATCTACTTAGGAGTGGAGTTGGTGGGTCACAGGATACACATATATTGAACTTGAGTAGATCCTGCCAGGCTTCCAAACTGGTTGTACCAATGTATACCCTACAAGCAAGATATCAGACTTCAGAAGCTCTGTATCCTGGCCGACATTTGCTATTGTCAGTCTTTCAAAATTTTAGCCATCTTGGTAGGTGAGTGGTGGTATGTGTGGCTTTGTTTCCCTTGTGGGGAACTTTGTGGTACTAATGAAATTAAGCACCTTTTCATATGCTTATTGGCCATTTGGATATGATGCCATCTTAAGGTATGTGAGTAGTGTTCAAATCTGATCCAGAGCATTGGGTTTAGTTGTGTCCACTTTATTTGAAGGTCACTAACAATGGAACATGAGTGATGGGAGAGATTGGAAATGTCAGGAGATGATGACATTCAGGTGAAATGCTAGTTATCTTCAAATATCTGGAAATGTGAAAGTTGTGAAGAAACAAGGAGACACAGGTCCCTGTGCAAAGTCTAATGCAGACCCCTGCTTTTCACATACTAATCCCTCTACTATTTCCCTCAGGTAGGGATTGAGTGTGGCTAATCGAGAATAAAGTTCACAAGAGGGTTGAGGAGTAAAGGCAGGTTGGAGATTTTTCCTCAGTAGAGGGGGTCAGTTTATCAAAGAACGGATGATCTTAATAGGTTTCTGCAGGCATGGATGCTCTGAAAAGGCTTGCACAGGTGTGCTAAGCAGCCACAGAACTGAGGTAGGATTGAAGAGAACTGAGCAGGGCTGGAGCTTTATTCCCTCTCCTGCCGCTGCTCACTGACTTCTCAACAGATTTTTCTTTGGCTACCATTTGTGAGACTACCAGAATGAGCACAATATATAGGACATCCAGTTAAATTTAAATTTTAAATGAACAATGAACAATTTTTAAATATAAATATATCCCAATTATTACATCTTATCTAACAACCCTGCTTCCAGCCTGTCAATTCTGCAAATACCATACCCTCCTCAAATGCACAGTGTAGACCATCTTGCTTTAGTTTGAACACTGTGTGGAAAGTGGGTTAGATTTATTTTTTGTTGCTCCAAAAGCAGGAACTAGGATCGATGGCTGGCAATCACTGGGAGGCAAATTTAACAATGTAAACTCCCCAACAGGGCAGTCTGGGAAGCACTGGATTTCCTCGTGAAGGGCACACCACAGCTGTCTTGCCTGCAAGGTTGTAATGATTCTTACATTTAATGGAAAGATGATTGCTAAGATGCCATTGTTTTAAATAAGGTGATCTGAGAACTTGGACAGGTTTTTTTTTTTTTTTTTTTAAGTTTATGACTACTAGGCAGGGAAAGTAGATGCATTTGGCCACTAAGATGACAAATGTATGAGGGAAACTAGAGTAAGAAAATGATTTGTCCATGAGCTGAAGAGGCCCAGACATCTAAAATGAATACCTGAGAGTTTGTCTTATGAACACTCATAAAACAACAATAGAAAATTCCTATTTTAGAAGAGTAGATTAATATTTACTTTGTGGCACATTTCAACTTATTGAGACCTCTTTATGTGAGGCATTTTACATTGGTTGCCTCAAAACAGCACTGTGAGGTAGGGCCCCCACCCCATTTTATAGACACAGAAACTGAAATTCAAAGAAATTAATTTGCCTTAGGCCACACAGCTGGAAAGCCCAGGTTGGCGGGATCTGAACATCCATATTCTTTCTACCACACCTTGCTACATCCCATTTGTATATGTTTTATGACACCTTGGGGATATTAATGACCTAGAGAAAAGATGCATTTAATTTTAGAGTACTTCCAATGCATGTTGATAGTGGTGTCATCAATTATTTGGCCAACTCAGTCACAGTCAAGAAGAGAGCATGAACAGAGCAGGCACTGAGGGTGCATGAAAGCAATGAGGAATGAGGATATCGGAAGGACTGAAAGAGCAAGCAGGCGGATGAGACCCCAAAGATATACCAAGATAGAGTTTCCTGAAAGAAGGAAGAAGTGTGTGGGGTTTATTCTACTTAAAACTCAGCAGTATCCAAAAATGAAAATGAAACTAAAGATCAATTATATCCATTATGGTTTCTCTAAATACCTTTTCTAGAAACTTCTAATAGATTTCAGCTTTCAACCAGTTGTTACCACTCTGTAAAATCAGGTTTTACAAGAGCCCAAAGAGGAGATACTCTGAACTTAAAGGGATAATGTTGTGTCAGGAAAGCTTGCCAGACCACTCTAGCCAAGGCAACTTTTCCTCTGAGTTATGAGGACACTTAGTGTCTATAAATGTACATGCCTTATTTTCTATTTAAACATCCTTACCTATTGATCTGCTTATATCTTCCTGTGAATTGTAAACTCCTGTCTTAGAGACCATATTCTACATGTCCTTGTTTCCTCCAGAGCATCTTCCTACCACCCCCCTCACACGGTAGGCATTTGCTATTTGAGGACCAATAAAAAGTAGGCTATCAAGGGAGAAGTTGCAGGACAGAGGTAAATAAAGATGGCAAGCCAGAAAAATAGAGCATCCAGGATACGTAAGATGAGGCAACATTTAAGACTTCCAAGTTTCTAACCTCACTTAAAAGACTGACACAGATTTACATCTGTCTATCTATCTAGGATACCTAGCCCAAGGAGTTCCCACTTTCCTCTAAGCTCCAATACCTGTCTTCTTCCCAGAGGGCTGACCTCACCTTTACCTTTGCAACCATTCTTCCTACTGAGACTCCACATACCTCCTCTTTCTCCAAGGCTGAGGGAAAGCCAGAGCCTAGATCAGCTACTAGATCTTTCAGGAATGCAGAAAACAGAAAAGGGGCCTGGGTGACATTATTCTGAAGACAGAAGTGCCATGTCCGTGTATGGCCCATAAAATGACAGTTTTGTCTAAAAGCCGTTTTCCAGGCCACACCCTCATCAGAAGCTCATTGTTTCACGCTCACTGACCATGCTTCTGATTGGCTGGCACTGCCCTCCCCTCCCCCACCAGTCCCAGCGGCCTATCTCCTACAGGGACTGGTTGTTTCAGGTTCTCCATCCGGACATGTGGGGCAAGGGTCTGGGAGACTGATATGACTGACTCCAAAGTAGTTTTCATAACTCTTTCTCTGACCTCGTAGAGGGTGGCTGAAATTAGGCAATAATTAGTAGGTTATCCTAAAGCCATGTATCTCCTGAATAAGCAAACACCCAATTTTGATCAATAATGATTATGGCTTTTACCAGGACTATGAAATTTATCAGTTATGCTTTCAGAACTTTAGGGATTTTTGTGAGGTAAATTTTTGTTTGAAGAATTACATACCCGTCTTTTTTGATTGGGCAAGTGCACATTTCTAATCAAATTCACCCCAAAGATAACTTGCAATCCAATGTGGCACTGGATTTGGGTTTCTCAATCCAATGTGACACTGGCAAAATATGTTTTAAGAGGGTTGCATATTTTCTAACAGCTTAAATCACATTTTGATTTTCTAGCTGTTCTTATGTATGTCACAACTACAATTAACATTTAGTGACACATATGTAAAACTTGAATTTAAAAAAGTTGAACTGAAAAAGCAAGTAATCATTCTCAAGCAAAGTCCAGCCCTATAATAAAACACATTTGTCTTAAGGGAGGAAAAGAGATTCATTTAATTATATTTTGTCAAGAAAATTTTCTGATGCTAGTTGTGGAAACCAGTCTTAATATAATTAGAATCATACTTCATATAATTAAACAGACCCCTTAGGGAGAAAGCCCATCTAAATACCAGTGCTTTCTATTTCTGTTTCATTATACAAACAAGCTCCAGTAGGACCTGTTTTGCTTCATGGAGAGGAACCTGGGCTTTGAGGTCAATCCTCGTTAAGATTCAACCTTTCACCATCATTTGAACAACTTAAAAAAAAAAAAGAACCTGTTTAACTATGGAGAATTGATAGCACTGATGTACTTTGGATCAGTGTTTCTTTGAAATGAATGCCAAACCACAAAAAAGATTAGGTTAAAGAATTTATCTCTTATTGAGCATTCTCCACCCCGCCTTTGGACCCTCACCCCAAGCAGCTTGTTTTCTGTTTAATCTGTGAAAGCCTCAAGAGTTCCAACAGTTACTACCCCAGAAGGTGTGCAAATAGGTTAACACAGTATACCCTCTTTGCAGGTATAGTTTGGTCTAAGAAAGTACTTTTTAGGTCTACCTTCAATTAATAAGCTTACCATTTTCCGAAACTTCCTACATTTATTTAATTTTACACCAATCATCGACGAGGTCTTGAGTTAAAACATTATTTCAATTAATCTTTACAACAATCCTATTAAGTAAATACTCTCGTACCCCATTTTACTCTTGAAAATACTAAAGCCCAGAGACAAAGGTTAATAAGGTCTCACAGTTAATATGTAGCAGAGTTGAGCTGAAACCCAGGCCTATTAGACCTGGCATTGAGTATTTACCTAATGAAATTTTCAGTAAGGACTGGTTAGAAATTTTGATAAAGAAATCAACTTAACTAATCAAGTGATTTGTACCATTTGTACTTTTATGGATGTTAGTACCCACACTGGTAGTAAGGACTTCTGGTATATAAATTCTCAGTTTTTGAGAGTAGTTGTGAGACTGGTCAGTGAACTCTATGTTTCAAGTGGCAAGAATTTTCGATTGGATACTTATTAGAGTCATTTAATTTTTAAGATTCAATAATGGGATGGATGAAGTTCCGGGGCATAAAGAAAGCATGAGCTCGTGGTCTATCAATGGAACTTCTGAGAACCAAAAGGAAGAGAATTGTGATTGCATCTAAATGCTACTATTAATTTGACTGACAAGTGGGGCTTAGGAGAACCCATATAGGAAAGAGGAGGTTTTAATGAAAAGGAAGGGAAACATCAGTTCAACATAAACATTTTAATAAACTTTTTTGTGTCTATGCCATATTTCATAATAGATGGTTTTCCTAAAGGCTTAACCTTAGGAAACACACACGTGTGCTCACACATGCCACACTAATTTAACAGCATGGTTTATACAAAGAAAGCAGTAAAAATTGGGCTCTTCAGGACCTCTTCACTTTTGCCTATGTCAAATTCTCTAATCCTTCCTCCTCAAAGATGGACTAAAGAGAAGGGGTAAGTGATAAAGTGCAAGGTTTTCACTAATTGCCAAATTTTGATCAAATACATTATTTTAAAAGTTCTTTTGTCATTGCTTCTTCAAACTTGGAAATAACTTGCTTTGCTGATTCCTCTGACTACTACCTGGGACGAGCTCTACTAGAATTTTTAGAAGGAAACTCAGTACTCCAAACAGAAGCTCAAATCAAATAGACTGCTGATTATTTCTAGCACAGAGTAATCTATGTCCAGTCTCTCTTCAAAACAGGGACAAAGATCACAATGTTTTCAAAAGCTGACTTACATCCAGGGTACTCTACCAGACACTTTAATCTGCCCAAAGTCATAGATTACAAATCACAGAGCTGGGATTCAAATTTAGGACTCCAGAGCCTTTTCTACCACATTATATCAATTACAGAATATAATTCAAAAACTTAGAGATCCTTTGTTACCCTGTGGCTGTAAAGGAATGGCTAGCCATTCCACTACCCACTTCTCACTCTCCTTAGCTCGATTTCCTTTTACTTCTGGTGACTTCACCATCCTTCACTGTCCAACAGATTATTTAACCTTTCAACCATCTCTGGTAGACTAGAACAGAAAGAAGCCACGGGTCTGTAGGAGCAAGTATGATTTACAATGGGCAAATGGTAGAAAAAAATGTTATTCATAGCCATAGATAAGTTCCTTAAGTCACATATAAAGAAACACTATTATTAAAAGTTTGCTTTATTTTTCTGTTGAATCAAGTATTAGCCCCAGTTTACAGTTTTTTTATGCCTTCCAAACAGTAGCACAGTTAATATCACCTTATCAATAGCCAAATAATAAATCAAATTAGTCCCAGTGGGTATATCCACATCTAGATTGTTCGGGTGGTCAGGAACTCTTATTTGTTTGCTTTAGCTTTTAGTTCTTGGTTATATCTATAAAGGAAACAGAAAGAAAAATAATTATGAATCATAATAGATATATGTGTAATAAGAAGGGAATGGGATGTATATTCCATGTCTTCTTTCTCACTAGTCAAGAGGCTACATCATTGTAACTACAGTCTTCTCGGGGGCATGTAGGTAAAACAGGCAGAAGGGAAAGTGACTTAAGGATTTTATTTGCATCTGGCTTCCAACTGCCAAAGAGTTTTAACAACTTAACTGACACACAGTTTCTTATACAAAAGTATTACTTTGGTGAATATTTTCATTCTTCAATTATTTAAGGGCATAACAAACGTGAACATATATATAAAATTTAGCAAAACGTGGTCATCTAGAACTTTTTATTTTATACTCGCAGAACATCTTTCCTAAGAATAAAATAAATTGGGAATGGGATCCTGTCTAATCATTAAAAATAAAATATACTTTTGTGAGGCAGGCAGATTACTGGGTTATTAGCAGTTTGTAAACACTGGGTTAGCAGGAGAGTAAAGCTAAGGCCTGTTTTTTAAATTCTCATTTATCTAAAGAAGAATTAACCACAAAGCCATAGAGTCTTTCCCTTCTACAATACCCTGAGCTTCATTTACTGTTCTTCCCAGATTACAAGAGTGGACAATAATATAAGCACAAAAAGTAACTTATTCCATGAAGTCTACCATACCTCCCAGATTTCTCAAAAGGTTCTGATTTCAATACCCAACAGTGTTTTTCTAAATGCTCCAGAGTCCAACATTTATATTTTTAACTAAATCTCCCAATCTGCTATTGTGACTGAAAGGTGCCAAAAATCCTTTTGTCAAACTGTATCTGAGTTTTTGCTCTAGAAATAGTTCTGAATGTTGCACTTAGCCTTTTCTTAGCTCTACTACTGAGTTAATATAAAGTTAAAATGAAATGGTGGATGAGAAAAATACTTGTGAATAAAATCACTGTACAAATCAAAGTTTATATTGATATAAGTAAGCTCTAAAAATGCTGGTCAGACATCAGACATACTATAGAATGAGTTATTTATTCATCCATCCCATCTGTGCTAGATGATTATGAAAGGATTAAATTATAAACATAGGGATAGTAAAGATGAATAAAATGAGGATATACTATACTCTGCAGAATAGAATGCCTTCTGAAAGGAAGGTAAATTATAACTGAATATTTTCTATTTCTTTATTGAGATCATTTATTTTTTTCAGCCAAAGAGCATTGTTTCGTAATTTAGAAAGGTTCTATGGTTCAAACAAAGGCAGAGCCTTCATCTAAGATGAGCTCACTCCAGAGTGTTAGCCAGTCACTGACAAATAATGTCAACTACTGAGTGCAGGCAAACTTTGGAAACATTGTGGGTTCAGTTCCAGACCACCACAATAAAAGCAAGTATCATGATAAAGCAAGCAAATGAACATTTTGGTGTCCCGGTGCATATAAACGTTATGTTTACACTATACTATAGTCTATTGAGTGTGCAATAACATTATGTCTAGAAAAAAAGTACATACCTTAATTTAAAAATACTGCTAAAAATTGCTAACCATCATCTACGCTTTCAGTGAGTCGTAATCTTTTTGCTGGTGGAGGGTCTTGCCTCAATGTTGATGGCTGCTGACTGATCAGGGTGATGGTTGCTGAAGGTTGGGGTGGCTGTGGCAGTTTCTTAAAACAGGACAATAAGGAACTTGCCACAAAAAGAAATTGACTCTTTCTTTTACAAATGATTTCTCCATAGCATACGATGCATTGATAGCATTTTACCCCACAGTAGAACTTCTTTCAAAATTGGAATCAATCCTCTCAAACGCTGCCTCTGCATTATCAACTAAGTTTATGTAATATTCTGAATTTTTTTGTCATCATTTCAAAAGTCTTCACACCATCTTCACCAGGAGTAGATCCATCTCAAGAAACACTTTCTTTGCTCATCTAAAAGAATCAACTCCTCATCCGTTTAAGTTTGATCCTGAGATTGTGGCAATTCAGTCCCATCTTCAGGCTCCACTTCTCATGCTTAGTTCTCTTGCTCTTTCCAACCCATCTGCAGTTACTTCCTCTACTGAGGTCTTGAACCCCTCAACGTCATCCATGAGGGTTGGAATCAACTCCTTCCGAACTCCTGTTAATGTTGATATTTTGACCTCTTCCCATGAATCACAAATGTTCCTAATGGCATTTAAAATGGGGAATCCTTTCCAGAAGGTTTTCAATTTACTTTGACCAGATCCATCAGAGGAATCACAATCAATGGCAACTATGGCCTTACAAAATGTATTTCTTAAATAAGAAGACTTGAAAATTGAAACAACTCCTTGAACCTTGGGCTGCAGAATGGATGCTGGGTTAGCAGGCATGAAAACAACACTAATCTTGGTGTACCTCTCCACCAGAACTCTTGGTCATGAGGTACATTGTCAATGAGCAGAAATATTTTGAAAGGAACCTTTTTTCCCCCAGCAGTGAGTCTCAACAGTGCGTTTAAAATATTCAGTAAGCCATATTGTAAACAGATGTGCTATCATACAGGCTTTGTTGTTCCATTTACAGAGCACAAGGAGAATAGATTTAGTATTATTGTTAAGGTCTTTAGGATTTTCAGAATGGTAAATGAGCACTGGTTTCAACTTAAAGTGAGCAGCCACATTAGCTTCTAGCAAGAGAGTCAGCCTGTCCTTTGAAGCCTTAAAGCCAGGTATTGACTTCTCTAACTATGAAAGTCCTGGATGGCATCTTCTTCCAATATAAGGCTGTTTCACCTACACTGAAGATCTGTTGTTTACTGTAGCCACCTTCATTAACTAACTTGCTAGATCTTCTGGATAGATAGTTTCTACATCAGCACTCGCTGCTTCACTTTGCACTTTTATGTTATGGAGATGGCTTTTCCTTGAACCACATGAACCAACCTCTGCTGGCTTCAGACTTTTCTTGTGCAGCTTCATCATCTCTCTGAGCCTTCACAGAATTGAAGAGAGTGAGGGCCTTGCTCTGGATTGGGCTTAGGCTTAAAGGAACGTTGTGGCTGTTTGATCTTCTATCCAGATCACTAAAACTTTCTCCATATAAGTGATAGGTCATTTCACTTTCCTATCAATCATGTGTTCACTGGAGTAGCACTTTTAAGTTCCTTCAAGAACTTTCCTTTGCATTCACAACTTAGCTAAATGTTGAGCACAAGAGGCTACCTTTTGGCCTATCTCATTGGCTTTCAACATGTCTTCCTAACTAAACTTAATTATTTTTAGCTTTTGTTTTCAAGTAAGAGATATATGACTCTTTCCTTTCACTTGAACACTTAGAGGCCCACTGCAGGCTTATTAATTGGCCTATTTTTAATATTGCTGCATCTCAGGGAATAGGGAGATCTGAGGAAAGGGAGAGAGATGGGGGAATGGCCGGTCGGTGGTACAGTCAGAACACACACATTTATCAGTTAAGCTCATTGTCTTACGTGGGTGTGGTCTGTGGTGCTCCCCACCCCCCCAACAATGACAGTAGTGACATCAAAGATCACTCATCACAGATCACCATAACAAATATAATAATGACGAATTTTGAAATATGGTGAGAATTACCAAAAGGTGACACACAGACATGAAGGGAGCAAACGCTGTTAGAAAAATGGTGTCGACGGACTTGCCTGATGCAGGGGTGCCACAAACCCTCAATTTGTAAAAATGTGCAAGATCTGTGAAGCACAATGAAGTGAAGTGAAATAAAATAAGGAATGCCTGTACACAGTTATAAAAATTTCCAAATGCTCATGGAATGCTTTCTGACAAAACCAGTAACCTCCCTCTAAAGATCATTTCCAACACTACATAACCATACACATTTAGGTCCCACTTTATTATATATAATTGAAACTGAGTCATAAAAGGTTCACGGAGAAAATTACTTAGTATTTCATAAATTGTGTATGTTGTCTTAGAACAGATTCTATGAACAGGCTATATGTCTTGATAATACACAGACAAATTTAAAACCTAGGTAGCAAACATACTGTTTAACACTTTTAACTTAAACCCCCAGACTTTTCTAGAAATTTCTGCTTTAGGCATATCCCATCTTAGCATTATACATGAATCTTAAAAAAAAAAAAAGGCACTGCCATCTGGGTGGCTTCTGAGGCAGATTTTTCTTTTTACACCTTTGATAGGCTTACCTCCAAATACGAAAGAGCTGAGAAGCTCCTGCTGCCCCCACAAAGAAATTAACAGCAAAGAGACTCCAGTTTTTTGGGATAATTACAAGTGAGTATCTTGACCAAATAAACCCTGTTGAAACAAAATATTTTTTTTAAAAAGCATAGGTACTGCTGCAATATCTTTGAACATTCAGTATTAGAGTAAGATAATTATAAATAAGACCATGACAATATAATGTAGGATAAAGGAAAAGGAAATGCTATACTTTGAGTCTTTAATAAAGTTGCCATAATTCAGTGTTACACAAAATATTTAATTCTTACATCAACAGGGAATCTTTACAGGGCAAACGATTATTTTTTCCCACTTTTAAAAATAGGTTCATGGCAAAAACATAAAAAACAAAACCCATGAGGATACTTACTCACAGTAACCCTCTTCTGCCTTTTCTATCTATAATCTATAAAAATTTCCCAGAGAGAACACTGTTAATTCCTTTGTGTATGTGTGTGTGTGTTTGTGTGTGAGTAAGTGCTTCAAACATTAAACTGTTAAATAAATTGATGTAAAACAAACAAAAATATTGAATGTCCTAAATGAAACACAGAAAATATTCAATTAATTTACCTGTGGCCATCAAAACAGCAGATTGAGCTGTGCTGAGTTTCTCTGCAGGTCTGGCCATGTCAGCCAATCCAGCACACACCAACCCCTGGAAATACACATTAACACACAGCAAGAGAAATGGTATCATGAGTGTGCAGTAATAATTCTTAGTTTTAAATAAAACATAAAACTATTTCAGAGATTTCCACACGATAGTTGCTACAATTTTAGTATCCATGCAGTAAGGAAATGTATACATATCATCACAAAAAACTACAAAGAGTTCAGGAATGCTTTAGAATTTATGTTTTGCTAACCACATCAAACAGCCTCATATACTTGAAAATCAGTAGTGTATGTGTGTAGGTATCCTAACAAATGGTACTTTTTTCACATATGAAGTTATATATTCTTTATACATGTTGGAAACCACTGGTGTGGAGGATGCCTAAAAGCTACTTAAGGTAATTTGTATAGATTCCTCCTTTCATGTTTTTGTCAACATTAATTCTTTTTTTTTTCCTACAATGATGAGATATTACCTTTTTTATTCAGTTCAATTAGCTAACATAGAGTACATCAATAGTTATTTTTTGTTTGTTTGTTTAACATTAATTCTTTTTTAAAAGTAGAAGTATCAGGGGTCCCCGGGTGGCGCAGTCGGTTAAGCATCTGATTCTTGGTTTCGGCTCAGGTTGTGATCTCACGGTAGTGGGATCAAGCCCTGTGTCAGGCTCCTTACTCAGAGCGGACTCTGCTTGAGTTTCTCTCTCTTTCTCCCTCTGCCCACCCCCCCAACCCTGTGTTCTCATGCGTGTTCTCTCTCTCTGGAATAGATAGATAAATCTTTTAAAAAAAAAAAAGGTGGAAGTATCAGAAAAGCTCTGTTATAATTTTAGTTTTCGGGTTGCATAATTTTTCTTTAATGTCAAAGTATACAACATAGTCATTTCTTCTCTGCTGTGTTTTTAACACTGTTATATAACCATCCTACTAATACCTCTACCATTAGCATCACTCAGAAAGTTTAGTAATGAGTCTTCCTTCACTAGAGTATTAGTTATGCTGCTCTATTGCAGAGATGAGAATATGTAATAAAATGATTTTTATTGATGAAAAATTAAAATATACACAAAATAAGAGAGTAGTACAAAGAACCCCTACATACCCATCACCCAGAGTTAATAATTATTGAAATTTTGCCACATTTGCTTCACCTCCCTTCTTCCCTTTGTCCTTTAAGTATTTTAAATCAAATCCTAAATGTCATTAGAGAATATGTTTTTAAGAAATTATTTTTAGGTCTCACTGGGTTTCTAAAAGATGCTCTTACATGGAAAATATAAATCAGCAAAGGGTTTTGCTCCTAAGTAGAACATAGATGTACTTGTGAATGTATACACAAATTGAAACCGAATACAAAGGGTTTTGAATTAATAAAGTCAGCAGTACAATAAAGCTATGATTCTGATTTTAAAAGGGGCAAATGGTTATGCAAAGGAGTATAACCAGAGGTAAATTATGGCTAACACTATTTTGCCTCTTGTTAACTTTCACCCACAGTCCTGTGATTTTTCTCCCAAATGCTTCCTGATTATCCTTCCTACATTCTTCTTTTAGGTCCCAATGTGCATTTTCTCCACATCATATTTGTTCTACTTTTGCAGGGTAGAACACTGCCATTGAGAAGGGGAAGAAAGGGATTGATTTCTACTATTAATCTACTGGGTCCATGTATTATACACTGCACCTTGTTGGATAGATCTATGAACACTATGGGCTACATTCTAACATTTTTTTGGGAAGAAGTCAGTGGTCATGATTTTGTTCATGCTCACAGCATACACTTTATTTTTCTGGGACATGTTAGTAATTGTTCTCTCCCACGAAGGTCTTGAGCTCCCTTTCTCATGTTTCTAAAATATCCTTTTCTACTTCTACATCACTCTAACCTTATGTAAATTATCTTAGAAAATCTCACCAAATCTAATCTCTGTCACTTATTAGCTGTGTGACTTTGGTCAGATTACATAACACTTGCCTTAAATTCCTCATGTGTAAAATGAGAATATTAATAGCTATCCCTGCAAAACTGATGTATGATTAAATGAGATAATAGCACAGTGTCTGGAAAATATTATTAACAAGAACAAATAGTAGCTTATGTCTGTAGAGCAACAGAGAAAAAGGAATATTAGTTTTCTACCTTTTCCTGCATTACTAGCCTCAGGATAGGAGGCAGATGGGTCTGTGTTCCTTTTCATCTTTATTATGAACTTTATTGAAATAATAGAACTATATAGGTTCTATTCAGAGAATGTTTAGAGTAAACAGTAAGATTATGTAAAATACTCTCTAACATACAAAGAAACTACTAGTTAGATCCACAGCAACTATTTTAAAGGTGGTCATCTAAGTGTTTAAGAACACTTAACTTAATAGGCTGTGGAGTTAAACAATGTGAGCTTTCACATCCTGATGGGCCATTTACCATGACAGTATGTTTAGTTATCTAGCTCTTCGAACCTCAGTACCCTTATCTGGAAGATGGTAATAATATTTACTTCTCAGGGGGCGCCTGGGTGGCTCAGTTGGTTAAGCGACTGCCTTTGGGTCAGGTCATGATCCTGGAGTCCTGGGATCGAGTCCCGCATCGGGCTCCCTGCTCAGCAAGGAGTCTGCTTCTCCCTCTGACCCTCCTCCCTCTCATGCTCGCTCTATCTCATTCTCTCTCTCAAATAAATAAATAAAATCTTAAAAAAAAAAAATTTACTTCTCAGATTTTTTCTGGTGAAGATCAAATATGAGATAATGTATTAAATAACCTAATACAGTTTGGCATCTAGTAGACTCAAGTTAGCTCTCTATTAAAAATGTTAAAAAAATATTTTTCAAATTATCTGAAGCCCAGGATTGTGATTTTTTTTTTTTAAAGATTTTATTTATTTGACAGAGACAGAGAGAGCACAAGCAGGGGGAACAGCAGAGGGAGAGGGAGAAGTGGACTCCCCGCCAAGCAGGGAGCCTGATATGGGGCTCAATCCCAGGACCCTGAGATCATGACCTGAGCCGAAGGCAGACACTTAACCGACTGAGCCACCCAAGCACCCCAGGATTGTGATTTTTTTTTTAAAGATTTTATTTATTTGAGAGAGAGCAGAGAGAGAGAGAGAGCAAAAGGGGGGGGGGGGGCGGGCGTGACAGAGGGAGAGAGAAGCAGGCTGTCTACTGAGCAGGGAGCCCAACACAGGGCATGCTCCACTGACTAAGCCAGCCAGGTACCCCTAAAGTGAAAATTATACAGGATGCACTAGAATATAATTCATCCAAAGTAGAAAATGTAGAACTCAAAATAAGTGGATCCATACACAAATAAAAGCTTTAGCCTTACAGATGATTGGCAAGTGAATATATATTAAGTTAAAATAAAATATTTAAGGTATATAAGTATTGTTTTTTAGGATTATCCACTTTGACTTCAATGACGATTTGGTTTCAACAAAAGTGGCTAAGAAGGACTCCACTCCAGTTAAATGTCTGAATAAGTATAGTCTGAAATTCTTAATATAGAACATATGTGGCCTGGGGCAGCAACTGCTATGTGTCATGGATAGACTACCATAGATGAATTATTATCAAATGGTTTGGAATAATATGTACATAAAGTAAATACGTAACAAAAGAAGTCTCCTCACCAGAGAACAAGGCACAGTTTCTACTGCTATGCTGTCATCAGAAGACTATGCATGATTTCAATGTGAACTTAAAATAGATGTTTTTAAAGGAGACAGATACCCAACAAGGCACTTAAGAGTATGTCATACTGTCAATGTTTCAAAACACTGGTGGACCAGATCAAAGAAACACCAAAGTATTGATAAAACCAGTAAACTTCTAAGTTGTGGCAAATTTGAGGTCAAAGAGAACCCCCAAATTTGTTATAGAGTAAATAATTCTTATTCTTTTAATAATGGTGCTAGAAACAATAGTTAAGCAATCAATTACAATTTATAGACATATAATTACTATAAAATTTCCAGTGCTGATACAGAGAAGAGGAAAAAAATAATAATATACTTTCCATTAGTTTTTTTTTAAATCACACTAGTTTTGAATGTTTATTTTTGCTTTGATCCGCATTTTAATTAAATTAACAGACAACACATTTTAAACATTAAAGAAAGAAAAAGACACTCATACATCATACTAATGGGGTTTCTTATAGATGGACCATTAGTGGTAGGCACCAAAAATTTCAAGTGTTTTTTTTTAACCTGTCCCACTGACTTTTTAACCTGTCCCAACCTCAACTGTTCTATTTCTGCTCTGTAGGTATCACCATTTATGTTAAACATTTGCACAGTTTATAAAAATTATGTCATGGGCAACTGAGTTGGAGATTTTCCTTTCTCTGCTGGTATTCTTCATTATATATTTTGTCAGCTTCTCACAGAATCAGATTACTACAATCTCTATTACCATTTAAAAAGTGTCTGAAATTCCATTCTAGCCATGAGAATTAATATATAAACATATTTATTCAAAGTAAACACAAAATTAAGTGTGAAGTGGAATGAATAATAAAAATGAATCTTTAATAGTGTAGAATAATTTCAATCATGTCCCTTATGATTCTGAATCCCACTGTATTAAGGAAAGTAATTCATGTGAATGTATAATGTTTACAAACATAAGTAAAACAGCTTACAAGACAAACTTTGCTATTAAAGTCCACACTAAAATTCCAGACCCTAGAAGTCTTGTCCTGGGCCTCTTGTGAAGAGTCTCCCTATGAATTCATGGTGTTCTCCTACCAAACAGAAATGGGTACATGAGTGAACAATTTTCACTTCCTTAATGAGGAAGTGGAGTATAGATATATGGAGGTGGATTACCAAACTTCAATTCACACTCCTGGGAATAAATGTAGGATTACAATGGAATGATGGAATTTAGTGTACAGTTACATCGATGACTCTCATTCAGATACAGGGCAACAAAAACATAAATCAAATGTATATAATCCTTGTCTTTAGTAATTGAAAGTGAGTGCAAACTACTTACTAATTACTTACCAAGGCAAGAAAAAAATCAGAATGAAGTGCCAGGGAAGCACATGAAGTTAAGGCACCATATTTACAACTTCAGTGATTGGCACTTATTCTGAAAAGGGCTTAAAGACATGGGCGATAAAAAGCAGTACTATTGCCCCCTACTTCAATAAACTACGTAGTAGTTCTGAACATAGCTATTTATTTTTCGTGCTTTGCTTTCGGCCCTGAGAATAGCAGCTGCATTTTCTGGTAACATCCTGCATCTTTCCTTTCTTTTGGTGTTTGCCAACACACACAGTGGTAAAGGCTGTAAAAGATGCAAAACAGGACAATAAACATGCTGTGTCTGTGTAAGAAACAGTGCAAAATTGATGGCTGAACTGACATAGTACTGTCAGACCAAACTAAAGCTACTTTTGAACGTTTAGAGTGAGCAGAACCATTAAACATGATATGCTGAAACTTTTTTTTTTAACTGATGGGACGTTTTCTCAATATATTGTTAAAAAGAAAACCATAGGCCCAAAGTGGCATCACTTAGGCCAAGTCACTAATACCTAATGTAACCGCATTTTCAACTTCCGCCAGAAATGTAGTCCTAACGAGTCAGTTAGGAATTTTCTGGTCAGCACCAATGAGGTAATCAGTCACCTGGGCCCTCTCCCCATCCCTCAAACAAAGAGGAGATAATTCACCTACTAAGATCCCTTCTTTTGTCTCCAAATGAAGGTGACCTCACCTTGAAATAATCCTTTTTTTCTAAAAGTTTATGACTTCCTTGTCCTGCCTTTAAAAACTTTCTCTTTCAGTGGCCCTTGGGAGCTCCCCTCTACTTGCTAAACGGGATGCTGTCCCATTGATGAATCATTGATGTATGTATTAAATACAGCCAATTAGATCTTCAAATTTACTTGGTTGAATTTTGAGTTTTAACAATATAAATAATAATAATAAAAAGAACTGCTCTCTAGTTCTCTGTAAAACGTAGCTCCCAACCACTAGTCTACTCTAGTCATTTTATAGTTAAGGGGACAAAATGGCAGATTTAACTTGCCTAAGGTCATAAGATTGAGGGAGAGCCAATTCTAACATCCTCAACTACTTAGATTTTACAACTGAGTTTCTGAAATTGTTCTGACACTTTAAAGCAGTACATTTATGAAAATTAATATAGCGAACAACTCAACAACAAAAAACAACTCGATTAAAAAATGGATTAAGGGCCTGAACAGACATTTCTCCAAAGATATACAAATGGTCAATAAGCACATGAAAAGATTCTCAGCATAATTAATCACATTAGAAAATGCAAATCAAAACCACAATGAGCTACCACTTCTCACCCATTAAGATGGCTATTATAAAACAACAACAACAACAAAAGTAACAAGTGTTGGCGGGCGACGTGTAGAAACTGGAATCCTTGTGAATTGCCGGTGGGAGTGTAAAATAGCGCAGCCGCAGTGGAGTATAGCACAGTATAGTACAGGCCGTTGCTCCAAGTAATACTGATCCAACATTTCCACCTCTAGGTATATACCCCAAAGACCAGAAAGCAGGGACTGGAATAGATGTACGCCATTGCTCACAGCAGCATTATTCACAATGGCCAAAAGGTGGAAGCAACTCAAGTGTCCATCAACAAATGAATGGATATGCAAAATGTGGTATCTATACAATGGAATATTATTCATACTTAAAAAAAAAGGAAAATTTGACACTTGTCACAACATGGATAAACCCAGACGACACTGTGCTAAGTAAGCCAAGCACAAAAAGACAAATCCTGTACGATTCCACTTCTTTGGGGTACCTACAGTAGTAAAATTCATAGAGACAGAAAGTAGAACGGTGGTTGCCAAAGGCTGCGGGAGGGGAATGAGGAGTTGTTTAACTGGTAGAGTTTTAGTTTTGCAGGATAAAAGGAGTTCTGGCGATCGGTTGCACAACGGAATGTACTTAACACTAAAAAAATGGTTAAGATGGTAAATTTTATGTGTAGTTTACTACAATTAAAAAAAATTAAAAAGCCTACAGACCAGTACTTTTCAAATTTTAGAAGGCATGAGAATCACCTGGAGGGCTTATTAGAACACAAATTATTGGGCTCCATCCCCAGTTTCAGATTTTGTAAAACCGAGATGGAGGGCAAAAATCTGCATTTCTAACAAGTTCCCGGGCAATGCCAATGCAGCAGATCTGGGGATGACACTATGAGAAGCATTGCTATAGGCCCAAACTGGCCCTTTCAACATAAAATCAATAATTTGTTTTATTGTTTTCACAATTACCTCTTTTCAGCTAAATGAGAACTTCAGGAATGGAAACTCTGGTGTAAGGTAAAAAGCACTGATCTTGGAGTCAGAAGTCCTAGACTCTACCATTTACCAAATGTTAATACACACCCTTGGATAATTTTTTCTGTTTTTTTGAGACTAACTTTCCTTGCCTGTATTTTGATGTTGGTATCGTCAGCTCACATACTAAACAAATAAAAGTTAATCTGGGGGGGGTTCTAATTAGTTTAATGTTTGACTTAATCATAAAATCTTAGAATGAAGTTTCAGTTCCAAGGGCCCACAATTACAGGCTTTTTTTTTTTTTTTTTTAAGATTTTTTT